>NW_026652284.1:12417590-12422650 GCF_009828535.3 Hylobates moloch | reverse complement strand
GAATAGAATAGAATAGAATAGAATAGAATAGAATAGAATAGAATAGAATAGAATAGAATAGAATAGAATAGGACTGTAAGAGCAAAATAAAAATCCACATCTATTCCCAACTCCATGTTTGGCGACAGCATCTTAGCGGCTTGAAACCAGCAGTGGTGGGAGTATTGACACCACAGCAATTGGAAAGCACTACATATCAGGACTTAATACACTGTTTTTAAAAAACCATGTGCAGTTAAGAAAGGGATGGGGAAAATATGGCCAGGCCCAGTGGCTCATGCCTGTAATCCCAGCACTTTGGGAGGCTGAGGTGTGCAGATCACTTGAGGTCAGGAGTTTGAGACTAGCCTGGCCAACATGGTGAAACCCTGTTTCTACTAAAAATACAAAAATTAGTGAGGTGTGGTGGCACATGCCTGTAATCCCAGCTACTAAGGAGGCTGAGGCATGAGAATCGCTTGAGCCTGGGAGGCAGAGGTTGCAGTGAGCCCAGATCGCACTGCCCCACTTCAGCCTGGGCCAAAGAGTGAGACTCTGTCTCCAAAAAAAAAAAAAAAAAGAAAGAAAGAAAGAAAAGAAACGGATGGAGAAAATATTAATAACGTAGGTTAAACTGAAAAGTGTGTTGTGTCTTTAGCTGTTACATTGTGAATAGCAAAACAATTGAGGAAATATTCTAGTATTTGAAAACCTATCTAATTTAGCAAAGAAATTGTTTGTATCATTAATGAGGTTCTAACGTATATCTTTGTTGTTTTATTTCACTCACGAATGCACATGAAGGGACTAATCAACATTCATGCTGGAACTGTCCTTCGTAGCCAATGATGTAAGCATCTTCCTTGCTGAATAAGATAGCGATCAAGCAGTGATTTGTAGTCCAATTTTGGCAAGACCCGGTTTAATAGCAACCATAGGCTGACTACAGATCAAGAGTTCAGCAAAAAATTAGCAATAATATTCTGTGCGAATCAGTTGGCTATACGGGATTTATTCTTTATGGAATAAAGAATATTATATAATTTATTATTACTTGTAAATTATTGTATACATCCTCTATGTCAGCAAAACTGTTACTTATTTATGTATATATATAATATACATTTTTTTTCCAGGAGAATCAGGAAACATTTATCAGTGCATGGCTGGTTACATTTCCAGGCATGATGGGGTCCAACTTAAAAAATGGGTAACGTTTTTCAAAGTTTTCCCCAAATGCAACAACCCCATTAGAATTATCGTAAACTGGCCAGACAAGGTGGCTCACATCTGTAATCCCAGCATTTTGGGAGGCCGAGGTGGGCAGATCACCTGAGGTCAGGAGTTTGAGACCAGCCTGGCCAATATGGTGAAACTCTGCCTCTACTAAAAATACAAAAATTAGCTGGGCATGAAGGTGCATGCCTGTAATCCCAGCTACTCAGGAGGCTGAGGCAGGAGAATCACTTGAACCTGGGAGGTGGAGGTTTCAGTGAGCCAAGATCGCATCATTGCACTCCAGCCTGGGTGACAGGAGCCAAACTCTGTCTCTAGAAAGAAAAAAAGAAAAAAAAAAGAACTATCATAAATTATTTTCAAGACCCAGAAACAAAATGTTGGCAGCATAGAGAGTAAGGGGGACTGGCACTGGGTGGAAAAAGTAGGTTCCATTTATCTCCATCTGCCAGTAGAAACAAATTTATTCTCTCCACCCAGAGGAGCAGTCTGCAGTGTACTTTTTGTTTTTTTTTTTCAAGACGGAGTCTTGCTCTGTGGCTCAGGCTGCAGTGCAGTGACACCATCTCGGCTCACTGCAACCTCCGCCTCCTGGGTTTAAGCAATTCTCCTGCCTCAGCCTCCTGAGTAGCTGGGATTACAAGCATGCGCCACCACACCTAGCTAATTTTTGTATTTTTAGTAAAGACAGGGTTTCACCAGGTTGGTCTCAAACTCCTGACCTCATGATCTGCCCGTCTCCACCTCCCAAAGTGCTAGGATTACAGGCATGAGCCACCATGTATTCTTCAAATCTCCTTGCCTCCCAGAGATGAGTCAGGGAACTAAGTTGTTTAATGTTTAAATGAACAAATAAAACAACCCTTGTGTCTTGGTTAGCGTGTGTTACAGCAAATTCGGAGCAAAACTAATTAGCACACAAATAATCTACAGTTTCCTTGTATGCTTGTCAAGAGAAGCACATCATCAAGTGTGCTATACTCATAAAAAGGAATATTA
Source organism: Hylobates moloch (assembly GCF_009828535.3). Lineage (NCBI taxonomy): Eukaryota > Metazoa > Chordata > Mammalia > Primates > Hylobatidae > Hylobates > Hylobates moloch. Next base: position 12,420,436 of record NW_026652284.1, on the reverse strand, counting down.
TTCAGCTTTAAAAATGAATGAAGTATCAATACATGCAACAACATGGATGACCTTAAAAACATCATGCTAAGTAAAATGGAAGGATTTCTACAAAAGCATCAGTACAAAGTGCCTCCACAGAGCTCATCCGATTTTTCAAGCCACCCCAGGAAGAGAACTTCTCAGTAGAAATCACGTGTGTCAGGCTGGGTGCAGTGACTCATGCCTGTATTCCTAGCACTTTGGGAGGCTGAGATGGGAGGCTTGCTTGAGGCCAGGAGTTCGGGACCAGCCTGATCAACATAGCAAGACCCCCATCTCTAAAAAAAAGAAAAAAGTTTTTTTTAAAAAATAAAGAAATCAGGTGTGTTGAACTCTTCTGCTCTTGTATATCTGAGCGAAGGATGAATGTGTCATAGCCTTCAGAGGCACAGGAGAAAACGGGCCTTATATTTGTAAAGCATTTTAGAATTTCCCAGGAGGTCCGCAGATTATCCAATTTAAGCCTTGCAGCAAAGTTGAGAAAAGGGTGCTGTTGGAATATTCTACATGGGGTGAGGAAACCAGGGCTTGGAGGGAGAGGCTGTTTCATCTCTCTTCATATAACTTCAGGAGGAGTCAGATTTGAATTCCAGCCAGAAGACAAGCAAGGCTCAATTGATAAAAGGGGGAGGGAGTTGCACTTACAACTTTTTTTTTTTTTTCTTTTTGAGATGGAGTCTTGCTCTGTCACCCAGGCTGGAGTGCAGTGGCACGATCTCGGCTCACTGCAAGCTCCGCCACCTGGGTTCATGCCATTCTCCTGCCTCAGCCTCCCAAGTAGCTGGGACTACAGGCGCCCGCCACCAAGCCCGGCTATTTTTTTTTGTATTTTTTAGTAGAGACGGGGTTTCACTGTGTTAGCCAGGATGGTCTCGATCTCCTGACCTCGTGATCCACCCGCCTCGGCCTCCCAAAGTGCTGGGATTACAGGCGTGAGCCACTGCACCCGGCCTGCACTTACAAGTTTCTAATAATCACGATGCCCTGGAGATGAAGAGAGTCGCTTCAGGGAGGAACAGTTACAGCTATTAGTAACAACTGCATAGCTAGAAAAGAAAGTAAGAAAGCGTAGGCTGCATACATCAGGCTTCCTGGTAACTGGTAGACAGGTAGAGGGAGGGAGGCACCAGCAGGGAGGTGCTGGGGAGACCTGATTAATACCATCCCTCATCCCTACCAGGGCTCAGATCAATGGAGAAATAACAGAACTGTTAGTGGACAGAGGACCGTTTTTTTTGAGATGAAGTCTCACTCTGTTGCCCAGGCTGGAGTGCAGTGGTGCGATCTCGGCTCACTGCAAGCTCTGCCTCCCGGGTTCATGCCATTCTCCTGCCCTAGCCTCCTGAGTAGCTGGGACTACAGGCGCCTGCCACCACGCCTGGCTAATTTTTTTGTATTTTTAGTAGAGACGGGGTTTCGCCGTGTTAGCCAGGATGGTCTCGATCTCCGGACCTCGTGATCTGCCCTCCTCGGCCTCCCAAAGTGCTGGGATTACAGGCATGAGCCACCATGCCCAGCCACATTCTTTTTATTACGAAGAAAGCTGACCATGAAAAAGATGTCATTCAAATCTGAAAGCGAGTGCACATTCTGCAAAATGGAAACAGACAGCTGTGCCTGCCCAGGTATAGGCAGAGTGGGGCCAGCGTGGGCCTCCCCACTCCTAAGGTGGAGCTGCCTCTGTAAACCCCCAGGTGGGAGAACAAGCCGCAAAAGGAAAAGAGAGAGGAGGGGCCGGGGTAGGCATATTCAATTTCTCCAAGCTGCCCTTCTTCCCACAGGAGGAATGGGTGCCAAGGCCAAGAGCGGCTCCTTCACCAGCAGGAAACATCACCCCTCAACAAAAACATCAGCTCTTTGGGGGTTTTGGCTGGCATGGCCTTGTTGGGAGGGTTGGGGGGGAGCGGGTTGCACAGCCTGTTTCTAAACCAGCCCTGTATTTTGTGTCTAACTCAGCACAGCACGATGTGCAATCTCATAAACAGGAACTAGAAAGAAACAAGTCCCCTTTGATGCCAGCAGCCCCAGGGCTGAGCAGCCATTGTGGCTTTGCCTTCTCCTTCACCTCGTTTGGAGGCTTCTGCCTTTTTCGTTTTTTGTTTTTTTTTTCTTTGAGACGGAGTTTTGCTCTTGTTGCCCAGGTATGAGTGCAGTGGCGTGATCTCGGCTCACCCCAACAACCTCCACCTCCCGGGTTCAAGTGATTCTCCTGCCTCAGCCTCCCAAGTAGCTGGGATTACAGGCATGCGCCACCATGCCCAGCTAATTTTGTATTTTTAGTAGAGACGGGGTTTCTCCATGTTGGTCAGGCTGGTCTTGAACTCCCAACCTCAGGTGATCCGCCCGCCTCGGCCTCCCAAAGTGCTGGGATTACAGGCGTGAGCCACTATGCCCGGCCTGACTTCTGCTTTTTCTAGCCTGGTTTCTGGGCTTTTGAGATACCAAATTGGGACAATGAGTAAAGAAAATCAGAAAACAGGACAGGAAAGGACAGAAAAGGTGAGTGGGCTTAGACTTCAGATAGCGTGGAGAGTGAGACTTGGAGCTTTGAAACAGCTGTGCAGATTTAAGCAAATTGGAGAGAAGAGAACCAGAGAGAAAGAGAGAGAAGGCGAGAGAGAGAGGAGAGATTTTTGAAGAGTTGCTGAGGCTTATTACTCAGAGACTCCTTAATGTTATTCAAGAAGTGCCAGCAAAGATTGAATTTATATTTTAGCTACTTTAGGTTGCAAGATGGCGATGGCATTTCTTTGAATTTGACACCATAGAGATTCTTTGCATGTATTCCTGGCTTATAATTGGATTAGCCAAAATATTAAAACAAC
>NW_026652284.1:12316607-12417344 GCF_009828535.3 Hylobates moloch | reverse complement strand
CCCAAAGTGCTGGGATTACAGGCATGAACCACTGTGCCCAGCCTCAGTTTTGGAACATTTTTATCACCCTGGCGAGTTTTCTTCTGCTCGAGTACAGTTAATCCCCACTCCATGCACCAGACAGGTCTGCTGTCTGTCTCCGCATATTTGCCTTTTCTGAGCATTTCACAGACATGGAATCATACAGTATGTGGTCTTCCTTGTCTGGGCTTCTTAACACCACGTTTTTGAGATCCATCCATGTTGTGACATGCACTAGTAGTTTGCTCTTTTTTATTGCTGCACAGTGTTCCACTGAATGGATATGCCACATTTTGTTTTATCCATTCATCAGCTGAAGACTGTTTGGGCTGTTTCCAGTTTCTGGCTATTATGAATTGTGCTGCTGGGAGCATTAGCCTGGGTGTCACGGGTGAGCTTATGTTTTCTTTTCTCTTGGGCAGATTACTAGGGGGACAGGGTGAGGTTATCCCTACCTTGAATTTCTGAAAGCATCTTCCAAAACTGGCTCTCCTTCCAGTTCAACCCCTATACTGCATCCAGTGTCATCTCCCTAAAATGCACACCTGGGCCAGGTGCACCGGCTCACGCCTGTAATCCCAGCACTTTGGGCGGATCGCGAGGTCAGGAGATCGAGACCATCCTGGCTAACACTGTGAAACTGCGTCTCTACTAAAAATACAAAAAAATTAGCCGGGCATGGTGGCGGGCGCCTGTAGTCCCAGCTACCGGGAGGCCGGGGCAGGAGAATGGCGTGAACCCGGGAGGCGGAGCTTGCAGTAAGCAGAGATCTCGCCACTGCACTCCAGCCTGGGTGACAGAAAGAGACTCCGTCTCCAAAAAACAAACAAACAAACAAAAAAACGCACACCTGGTTATGTCTTTTCCCAGATTAAAGCCTTTCAAGAGCTCAGAACAAAGTCCAGATTCCCGACCCTGCAAAATATACTGGCTTTTCCCAGTGCAACCCAGCCCCTCTCCAGCCCCTCTGCAGCTCCTCTTCTCCCCCGTCTCTCATCTTGGGTATCAGGTTTACCCAGGTGTGCCATTGTATCCCCAATGGGTGAGTCCATATGTTGGAATCCATTTAGAAAGCACTTCATAGGCATCGTTGGATGAACGAGTGGAAATTTCAGTTTTGTGATCACAGCTTTTAAAATGCTTGTACATACTGCTTCTTGGCCCTTTGGCAAAGGTTAAGTGTAAAATGCTTGTGCACAGCCATCAGATGCTGCAAAAAAAGGTCAAAAACTAGTACGGACTAGGAATTGGGAGACCTTGGTTATTTTCTAGCACCCATTGTAGAGGTTTAGTGAGCCTTTCTCAAATGTTCATAGCCAAATTCATGAAGCATTTCACACTGTTAGACCTCTATGCCTTTATGCCTTTCTGTATGCAGTTTTCTCTCTCTAGAACATATTTCCCTTACCTAGAACAGATTCCCCATCTGCTTAGAGAACTCCTATTCATCCTTCAAAACTCTGGTCAGCCATCACCTCTACTGTAATATCTTCTCTTGATCCTTTCTACCCAAGTAGAATTATTATTCCCTTCCTCCTCTGTACTGCTGTATTTTGTACATACTTTTATCATTGTATATTTTGAAAAATTATTTGCTTCTATGTCTGCATACCACACTACACGTCAAGTTGTCTAGGGAACTACTTCCCATTTGCCTTTGTATCACAAGGCACTGGAGCCTTGGGATACAAATATAGGAGCTCAATAGTTTTGTTTTGTTTTTGTTTTTGAGGTACAGTCTCACTCTGTAGCCCAGGCTGGAGTGCAGTGGCACGATCTCGGCTCACTGCAACCTCCACCTCCCGGGTTCAGGTGATTCTCCTGCCTTAGCCTCCTGAGTAGCTGGGACTACAGGAGTGCGCCATCACCCAGCTAATTTTTGTATTTTTAATAGAGACAGGGTTTCACCATATTGGCCAGGCTGGTCTTGAACTCCTGACCTCGTGATCCACCCGCCTTGGCCTCCCAAAGTGCTGGGATTACAGGTGTGAGCCACTGCGCCTGGACTAATTGTTTGTTTTTTAACTGAACATTTTCAAGCCTCAAGTTCTCCTTTCATCAAAGGGAGATGACTATACCTTCCTTAGCTACCCTAAAAGTTTTTTTAATGAAAATAAAATGACTAATAAATAAAAATTCCTTGACAAAAGGCATGAGAGACTCTACAAAGGTCAAGTCTAGTCCAGTAAACTCTTGCTTCGCCAGGGTACCTGGCTACCCGGCTGGACATAAGTTGACCTTATTTGGTTCGGGAAGTGCTTGAGGTTCTTCTAAGCCTTCGTCATTGTCACTGTGAGCATGGGTGGAACTGGGGGTCAGTTAAGGACAGTGATTAAGAGCTGATGACTGTGTCTAAAAATGTGACCCCATCCTTCTCCAGCCCTTCCTCTGCTTTATCTTCGTTGCCTTTATTGCTCTGTGACATCATCCAACAAATGTATTTGCCTTGTGAATGTCATTTCATGGCAAAGGCTGCTGGTTGCCCACCCAAATCCATTCTCCCTTTTTCCTTGGCTCTTGACTAAACCCCATTCCTTAACCCCTTTTGAAGTAGGATGGGTTCACAGGCCTAGGTTCTCACCTACAGAAAGGAAACAGAAACAAAGCCTGCCCCTCCCAGGCCCAGGTTTGAGCATGGTAGGTGTGGCCTCTCTGAATTCCCTTCCACCTTCCTGTGGCTACACAAGGATGTGGTGGCAGCCCAGCCTCACCTAAGCTGGTGAAGACAGTGTCCTAGGTGCTTAGAAGAGCAATGACGTGCAAGGGACCAGGGTTTTCCACATGACCATGTGGCTAGGGCAAGATTGTCCATCAGTCTGGGACATACGCCTTGAATTACTACTCAAGAAGGAAATTCAGGCTGGATGCTGGGGCTCATGCCTGTTATCACAGCACTTTAGGAGGCTGAGGTGGGCAGATCACTTGAGGTCAGGAGTTCAAGACCAGCTTGACCAACATGGCGGAAGCCTGTCTCTACAAAAAATACAAAAAGTAGCCAGGCATGGTGGTGCTCACCTGTAATCCCAGCTACTCGGGAGACTGAGGCAGGAGAATCGCTTGAGTCTGGAAGGCGGAGGTTGTAGTGAGCTGAGATGGTGCCATTGCATTCCAGCCTGAGCCATGGAGTGAGACTTTGTCTCAAAAAAAAAAAAAAAAAAAAAAGGGAAAAAGAAAAGAAATTCACTTCTTTGTTCTCTAATAAATTTTGGGGTCTCTTTATTCCCACCCAACCTTACCCAAACTCACACATACTAATGCTTTGTGACAACTGAGACTTGGTCTTTTTCCTTCACTGCAGTGTTCCTAGTGCCTAGAATAATATCTGGCTCATAGTAGGTGCTTAAACTAATATTGGCCCATAAATGAATGGAGTCAGAATGCCTGTGTTTGAATCACTGACAAGCCATATGGCCTCAACCTTGTGGATCTCAGCTTCCTCACCAGTAAAATGGTAATAATTGGACCTACCTTTTGGATTATTGAGGAGATTAAGATAATATATTCAAAGCTCATAGAGAAATGCCTGACATATATGTGCTCAGTATTAGAGATTATTATTACCACTGTTATTATTATTATTATTATTTTGAGATGGAGTCTCGCTCTGTCACCCAGGCTGGAGTGAAGTGATGCGATGTTGGCTCACCGCAACCTCTGCCTCCTGGGTTCAAGAGATTCTCCTGCCTCAGCCTCCCGAGTATCTGGGACCACAGGCGCATGCCACCATGCCCAGCTAATTTTTTTTTTTTTTTGTATTTTTAGTAGAGATGGGGTTTCACTGTGTTAGCCAGGATGGTCTCGATCTCCTGACCTCACGATCCGCCCGCCTTAGCCTCCCAAAGTGCTGAGATTACAGACGTGAGCCCCTGCGCCCGGCAGCACTATTATTATGACTGCATCCATGTCATGTTTTCTCCATCCAGCCTTTGGGGTCTTCAGTAATATTAATACTTAACAATGCTTTTATGCTAATTTAGAATAACTTACAGGGTAGAAGAAGCCACGGCTGCCTGGATGGCAAATGTGTCTCTACTTCTGCCATTGGCTGGCGTAGGTGGAGTGGCATTACCTGTTACTTGTTTCAAGAACTCAGTGAGATAGCTTTGGGAGCATATGCAAATATATGCAAATTGCACACAAATTTATAGAAAACAGCCTTGTGTGTGCCTCTGCATGTACTAGAAAGAATTCTGGTGGCTTTATACCATTCTACGTTTGGGTTATGCCATTTTCTATTCTGCCGTCTCAGAAGGACTTACCTGGAAGGAGGGAGGTGCGTGCACATGAGTGTGTGCTCACGTCTGCAGGATGGGCCGGGTGAGGGCAGAGGAGGCCAGTCATACCAGCAGTCAGGTATGTTTGCTGAGCAGTGTTTCAGCTGTCAAATTTTTATTTTATTGATCCAAAATAAAATGTAAAATTCCAGGCTCTGAGGCCCTACCTCTAATCAGTCAGTCCACGCGATCACCAGCCACGAATGACCTCCCATCATTAGATAACCCTGCGCTGTAGGCCACAAGGGCTGTAAAAGGAGTACAGGAAACTTGTCTTTGGGTTTGAAATGTCAAGTATCCTTAGGGCTACTCAGCTGTGAAAGGGTGAGTAATCAGCCACCCACCAGAGGTTTTTGTAAAATGGGCACAAAGACGTGGGCCCCCGACACAGCTGCTCTGAGGCTCACTTGAGAGCATGGGTGTACGGGGTCTTTGCAGTGTTGCATATGGGTGTGAGAGTGCACAGGTCACCTTCATTATTATCAGGAGGGGAGATCATGAGCAAGGAGGGGAAGTCCTGAGGCCGCCTTCTGCGGTATTTGCGGGGTTAAACAGATAGGGCAGCAGCAGCATCGCAGATACCTGCACCTTTAGAGCCTTCCAAGGCAATCCTAACTCAAATGCTTTGTCTACCGATCATTCCACACGGTAGAAGCATTTGCTTGTCACGCACGCGCTCATTCGTTCATTTGGCAGAGATACCTTGAGCACCTGCCCTGTGTGGGGTCCTATGATGGGTTCCAGGATATAAACACGGAGAAGACATGGTCTTTGCTCGGGAGGACCTGTTCTTTCTCACACTAGAGCCGAGTAATAATCCGGGAAAGGAGAGAAACATGTTATCAATAAATACCACACTGCATGCAAGGGACAGTAACACAAAGGAGGAAAGATACAAGGGAGAAAAGAATTTGGCTGTACCTGGGAAGGCTGAGGCCTTACGGAGGAATGCATGGCATTTTTGAGAGTAAGCAGGGGCCTGCCAAGTGGACTGGCAGGGAACCCCGTGCGCCGGGGTAGAGAAGCGTGTAGCCACATGGCCGTATGCTCTGGAGCTGATTTGGAAAATACGGTCCACTGTGTCAAGATGTGGCTTTCTCCAATCATCCCGGCCCAGACATCCCTGACTCCTCCAAATGCCTGTGACATTTATTAACCCACAGTACTTGTTTGGCAGTTACCGTACAGGACAAGTCCTTGCTGCGGGTGGCTTGTCTCTTCAAGAAGGTTGTGAGGCTGTTTACTCTGTCTTGGTCTCCCCGGGACCCAGTTCAATGCCTTCCTTTAGAATATCAAGCAGGCAAGAGAAGTTTTTTGCTGGAGGTGTCCAAATGGATGAGAATGTTCCCATCTTCAGATGCTGCTATGTATTGAGAATCCCACAGGTGCTGTGCCAAATGTTAATTTGTATATTATCTCATTGAATCTTCACAATAACCCTATGAGGTAGATACGGCGGGTCCCCATTTTACAGATGAAACCACCAAGGCTTATGGCGGTGACTTCACTTGCAGAAGAACAGCAGCTTAGAAGGGATGGAGCCAGGATCTGAATATGGGCTAACTGCCTCAAGGGCCAAGGTTTTTGGCTCTGACTCTACCCAAATGCACAGCTTCTATTTCGGTATACTTAATAACACTATATGAATTCGAGTTTTAGAGACCAACACGTAAGTCCCAACTCTAATGAAACAGTGGTTATTTCTTCTTGTGGCTGTCTCTTGAGCCTTGAGCTCCTTGAGCATGAGGCTACACCTGTGCCCTCTTTATGCTCCATACCTAGCATAGCACTTATTCTCCTGGAATGGAGAATAAAGGGAACCAGGGAATTGTTCAGGGTAATTCTAGAAGGACTTCCTGGAGGAGGCCAAATTTACTTAAGCAAACTGGGAACATGGTGAGAGGCAAGCCAGGAAGAGGGTATGAATAAAGGCACAAAGGTGGACGTGATGACATCATTTATGGGGTGCCATAGGCTTTTGATGAAGAGGAACTAGATATGTGTTTGGGGGAGCCCCAAACTCCCAGGCTACTTCAGGGGTACAGTTGGAGTGCTTTGTGCTCCCCCACGTAATCTCATTCCTTGCTGGGAAAGAGAGCTAAGGCTGTCTTTGGAGGGATGAAGTTCCTTGCTCTACCAGAAACGGTGAATGAGCTTCTCTAGGTGAGATACTGCTGAGAAACTGGTGGGCTAGTTGACAGGCATCATTTACAGGTGATAATTAGTTAATTAATCAATTCTTGAGTGTTCTGGGGCTGATTCTAGGAACTGGAATAAAGCATTGAGCCTGACCTGGCACAGTGGCTCACGTCTGTAATCTCAGTACTTTGGGAGACGGAGGAAGGAGAATAACTTGAGCCCAGGAGTTTGAGACCAGCCTGGGCAACATAGTGAGATCTGCCATCACTGCAAAAAGTAAAAAAAGAAAAAAAAAATTAGCCAGGTGTGGTAGCATGTGCCTGTAGTGCCAGCTACTTGGGAGGCTGAGCTGGGAGGATCCCTTGAGCCTGGGAGGTTGGGACTGCAGTGAGCCATGATTGCCCCACTGGACTTCAGCCTGGGTGACAGAGTAAGAACCTATCTCTAAATAAATAAATAAATAAATAAGAAAGAAAGAATGAAAAGATTGGCCCTTATAGAGGTTCCATTTTAGTGGCGGAAGGTAGCGTGAATAAGTAAACAAACCAGCAATCTGGGAAATGCCAGGGGGTAATAAACATGTTGAAGCCAGGAAAAGAAGGGAAGCAACTTAGGGAGACGGGAGAGTGACTGGAGAAAGGAGGTCAGTGAATGCCAGTTTGGAGAGGTGACATTCGGGCTGAGAAAGCCCAAGAGACCAAATGGCACCAACCATGCCAGGAGCTGGGAAGGAAGTACTTCCAGTGGAGGGCACAGCAAAGGGCAAAGGTCTGGTGGTGGAAACAAACATGAGGAATTAGATGTATGAAAAGACTAGAGTGTGGTGAACCAAGAAAAGAGGGGTCCCAAATTAGGGGAGTGGGGGAAGGAACACGGAGCCAGGCCATGCAGGATCTGGTGGGCTCTTGTTCCAAGTTCCTTAGTGTATGAGTTAGCTATTGCTATGTAACAAATTACCCCCTTCTAGCAGTTTTAAACAAAACACATTTCAAAGCTCACAGTTTCTGCAGGTCAGGCGTCTGGGCAGGCTTTCTCTGGGTCTTCTCCTTCAGGGAGTGTCACAGGTTGCAGTCAAGGTGTTGGCTGGGCTGTAGTCTCTCTGGGTTCAACTGGGGAAAGCCCCACTTCAAGCTCCCATGGTTGTTGGCAGGATTCAGCTCCTCAGGGGGCTGTTGATCTGAGCACCCCCAACCCTGTTCCTCACCATGAGGGTCTCTCCAACAGAATAGCTGTCCTCATCAAATTGTGCAGGAGACAAATGGTTCAGGGAGATGACATAGTCTGCTAGCAAGACAGAACCTGAACACAGAACTGACCTTCATTGCCTCTGCCATATTCTATTTGTTAGAAGCAAGTCATGGGTCCCACCTCCACTCAAGGAATACCTGGAGGTGGGGATCATTGGGGGTCATCTTAGAAGGCTGCCTGCCACTCACAGGAAGTCACTGGGGGTGTCTAAGCAGGGAGGTGACTTGATCGGATGTGTATTTTCAAAGGGTCACTTTGGCTTCCTTAAATATTGTGTGGGTGGGGGATGGGCAAGAGTGGGAGCCAGCTGGCCAGCCAGCCGCTGCTGTAAAAGATGATGCCGGTTTGGGTTCAGGAGGTAGTGGTGCAGATGCAGAGAGGTAGAGGCAAGGGAGGCTTGCCAGTGGATCCAGAGAGGGTCACATAACGAGGACTCCCAGGCTTCCCAGGGCTTGCAACTCGTACCTATGGGAGGATGGCGCTTTGGATTCTCGTTTTTCTCCTCCTGAGACAGACAGGGTGAAACTCTCTCCACCCTCCTCCAACCCTACCCAAGGTCGCACACTTGCTGGATGGCTGGCCAGCATTAGGAGCCCCGGCTGTGAGCAGAGAGCAGATGTCTCCTTGTGCCAGGCTGAGAGACTGACCCTGTGTCCTCGGTCTCATTAGCCTGCCCACGCTCAGACCAACCAAGCCAGCGGGCCAGAGGGAGGGAAGCCGCTCCCCCATAACTGTGATCACAAAGTCAACCAGAGCTGGAGAGGGCTCGGGGGTGTGTGTGTCTGTGTCTGTCTCAGATGGGATACACTTGGAGTAGGGAGTGGTTCAGGGCAGGGAGAGTTACTACAACTGACCCTAGAATGTTAGGGCATCGCTAGTTAATATATTCCAGAGAAACAAACACGTAAGCTCTTTATCTGAAGAATATCCGTCTACACGAAACCTTTATTTGCTCCATGTGGAAAGAGAGAGAAATAGATCATCATGCAGTTACCATTTATTGTGTTTCCACTACTTGTCAGTTTCACTGCTAAGCCCTCAACAGCCACCTCATTTCATCCTCATAACAACCCAGTGAAGTAGACATTAGTATTATCCCATTTCCTAGATGGGAAAACTGAGGCTTAGAAAAGTTAAACAACTTGCCCAAGATCTGTTTAACTTCAAACCCACATTCCCAACGGCTACCACCACCCTGGCTCCCATTTAGGCTGGTGAAATATTCATTTCCTGCTTCCAGAGGCGAAACTAGAGGCGGGAGTTTTTCTTCTAAAACGTGGGTCCAGCCTTGCTCCAGAGAGTAAACTGCATTGAGAGGAGCGCTCAGTTTTGAGCAGTGCGGGCAGCAGGTGGTGCCCCCTAGCGGTGGTAGCTAAAAAGGGCAGCGGCCATGGGACGGGAACATCAGAGTTGCAGTTGCAGCCAGCTAATGGGCTGGTGACAAAGACACAGCTGTGTCTGTGGAGCAGGGAGCCTGTTCCATCGAGGCAGGCTGCCCCAAGTAAAAGGCTAGAGCGTGTCTCCTTTCCTGGGGCCCATGAGATGTCCTCACGCTCCCTGGCCAGGCCAGCCAGGTGCTGATCAGAGGTGAAATACGCCAGTAACGCAAATGACATCACCAAACACCAGTCATACTCTTATTCAAACCTAGCATTTGCGCCTAAATTCAACTTCTGCACATAAAATACTGGCAGCATCTTGTTTACAACTCGAGGCATAGGATTTTGGCTAATTTAGAGGTCAGTCTGGTGAACAAAGGGGGATATTCTTATTATTGAATTTTTCTTGCTTACAGCCAACCAGGCATCGCGTGGTGGGTTTCCTGGGGACCGCCTTGCACATAGCTTCCCAAGGCCCAACCTCATGGGGAATTGGACAGGGATGGAGAGTGAGACATGACGTGCTCTGTAGCTCGGAGAACACAGAGAGGAGTGAGGATTCCGCTGGGGGTGGGGGTTGGGGAAGGCATGACATCAGGTTTTTAAATCATAGGGATACCTTGGGTATTTGCCACACTCCTGCTTTGAGCCTTTTGAATAGGAATTACAAAGTGTGCTGACTCTGAGAATACATACAGAAACAGAGCTGACAAGTGGAATCTCTCAACGTTCCTCCCTATTACCGGAATGTTTGTTACCTGCAATGTTTGCCCTCAAGGGTAAGAGATTCCCTTCCTGGGGAGTGGGTGAGTGGGTGAATTGGTGAATGGCGCAGGTGGGGACTCAGAATGCCTGTGTTCTATTTCCAGCGCCTATCACTGACTCACATTGTGACCTTGCTGAGGTCATGGCTCTGTTTTATTTGTTGGGGCAAAAATTTAGAGGTGGCAAAGCTTGTATTTCCCCCAAGGGATGGGAGCTCTGGAATCTGAGATACCTCCCTGCTCCCCACAAAGCCCAACCATGTCTAGTTCTGCTGATATTAATGGAAAGAATGCTTACATTTGGATTCAAGGAACTTTGGGGGACACTCGAGGAAACAAGTTGTTCCTGCCATAGCAAGATTTGTGGCCACTTTTGTCTGCAATATTTCTCCAAAGACCTTTCAAATCATGTTCCCATACAAATACTTCCCCATGCGGCCCTCACGTTGTCTGTGGAAAGGAAGAAGAAAGGTATTTTTTCCTTAGTTTCAGGATGAGGAAATCAAGGCTAGGAATGGTATTTCTCAACAGTTTTGTTACCAAGAGCCCCTCTTAATATTTTAGTACCATGCATTCCCCTGTTTTGCAAGCCCTTGTCAACTAACTACTTGCATTTATTAAGTAGAAATTCATCTCTGTTTTTCTTAAAGTCACCTATGAATGCCGGTTCTGCACAAAAGGACTAGTGCTACCATTAAGTTCCCTGGCAAGAATTGCAGTATTTAATCCGGGAGACCGCCTCAAAGATAAAGGCCTAATTTTCACCAGACTTTTTTAAATTTTGAAAAGACCTCCTCTTCATAGTATCTGGGGACCCGGGCTAAGAAGTCCCCAGAGAGATCAAGTGGCTTGTGAAAGATTCTGTGGCTAGTGGTGGGGCCAGGACCAGACCCAGGGTCTTGATTCATATAGGCCAGTGCTCCAGCCAACCAGACCACTTGGCAGGGAGGGCTTGTGTACACACTCAGACATACAGACACATGGGCATGCACGTGCAAGATGGCAGCCCAGCCAAATGCGGGTGTCATGAAACCATGATGCTAAGGGCTCAAACCAGTAATAGGTTCCTCTCAGTACAGGAGGGAGCAGCCAGAATCAAGCCTGAGATTGGCAGGGTGCAACAGTTTGGTTCAGGCTGCTTTTGCAGAGTTGCAAGGGTGGGAGATGTGTTTATTCTGCCACCTGCCTGCACTTTGTGTGACTCTTCAATAATTTATGCATGATTTATGTAGGCAGAAGCATTTTCATCCACTCTGGGAGCATTCAGACCACTCCCCCGGGCACCTGCCTCTTCAAGAGCATGAGACTGGGGTGGGGAAGCTGAGCCCTTGAAGTTGGGGATGGCAACGGCAAATTGGGCACTCTGGGAGAGTGGAGACAGAGATGGAGAACTCAGGGAGGTCTGGCTTAGTGGCCGGGAATGTAAGTAGGGGAAGAGCTGCAGGACTCCAGGTGCCTCAAAGCTTCCCCCTGGGTCTCCCCCCGCCTCTTCCCCAGGGCTCCTGCAAATATGCTCATCTGCTGAGCTCTTGGCTCCATCCCCGGGGATCAGTTTTTTCATCCCATGGCTCAGAGGCATCAAGTCGGCCTGTACCTTTGGAAGAAGGCCGAGGGCTTAGCTTTATGGCTTCAGAATCCGAGGCTCCACCAATCCCCAGCACAGCCGGGGGGCCAGGGCAGGGTCTCTGGGGGCCTGCTGCCTAACAGCTGTTCCCTGGGTTATTTTGGTCTAGTGGGAGTCTGTCAATTCTAGGGCATTTGGACCAAAATAACCAACAGCGGTACAATCTCTTGGTAGCTCTGTGGGGACCCCTCCCCATACAGAAGTTTCTAGAATGAGGTGGGACAGAAAGAAAGGAGTTTGGCATCGGGGTGGTGAAGAGGGAATTTTCCTGCCAGTGTCAGAGGCTGACGTCAGCAATTCCTCACTGTCCTTTCATCTCAGCCTTGGCACGTTCCTGAGTGCCTCCCTAGGCTATCCAAGGTGGGGTTTTGAGGGGGAGAGAGGAAAAGATAATTTTTGAACTTTGTTTTTGACTTCTTGGTCCTCCCCCAAAGCTGGTGAGATATATATTACCTTTTTCCACTTCACAAATGGAGCTACCAGGTCCAGAGAGGCAGAGGTACTGGTCTGAGGCCACACAGCTTGGAAGCCAGGCCTGGTGACTCCAGGCCTCCGAGCCTCAGCTGCTGGACCTGTCAGACCGGCAGCTGATCCTTGCGTGGATGCCAGTTCCATCCAGAAGTTCGGGGCCAGCATGGAAAGTGCTGACTGGCCCTGGCCTTCTTTCGGGCCACAGCAGGGGATCTGGCAGCCACCTGCCTCACTGACCCTCCGGCCTAAGATGGTTCAAGTGCAGGTGGGGGAGGGAAGAGGGAAGACCAGTCACTATCTCTCTCTCCTTGGAACCCCGCCCAAATTCAGACCAGCAGCGCCTGGCGCGGCACCCGAGAACCTGCGGGGATTGCCCCCGGAGCAGAGTCAGAGTGACCCAGGTCCCACTCCCTTTGGCGACATAGGGTGGCGTGCAGGGAGCGTGCTTTGGCACCAGGAGGGCGCGAGGGGGCAGGGCGCACGCCCGGGACACGCCTTAGGGAAACCGCTCCTGGGCTTGGTAACTGAACTTAGACGTCGAGTGCAGCCCGCCCGGTGCGCGCGGCGTCTTACTTCCAGATCTCGGAAATCAGCTGCCAGGGTGGCGCCGCGTTTTGGCGACGGCCACTCGGCCACCCCTGCCGCTCCTGCCTCTCCCAAGGGATTTTTCTAGCGGGTTAATTTCCTGTCCGGGTAAACCCTTTGGTGAGTCCCTCGCCCCTCCCTCCCGCCCCTCCCCTCTCCATCCCTGCTGTCCCGGCTCCCTAGTCCGTCCGCGCTGCTCTCCATCGCCCCCGCACGCCCAGGCGCACGCCCTCCCCGCCCGGGCAGCCCTCTGGCTCCCCGCGCCCGGAAGCCAGTGCCTCACCACGCCGCCCCGCGCCAGGGCTCTCTCCGAGAGCCGCCTCCTTGTCGCCGCGGCCGGCGCGGGCCCCCCGGCCATGCGCCCCCGCGCCCCAGCCTGCGCCGCCGCGGCGCTCGGGCTCTGCAGCCTCCTGCTGCTGCTCGCGCCCGGGCACGCGTGCCCCGCGGGCTGCGCCTGCACGGACCCGCACACCGTGGACTGCCGCGACCGCGGGCTGCCCAGCGTGCCAGACCCCTTCCCCCTTGACGTGCGCAAGCTACTGGTGGCCGGCAACCGCATCCAGCGGATCCCCGAGGACTTCTTCATCTTCTACGGCGACCTGGTCTACCTGGACTTCAGGAACAACTCGCTGCGCTCGCTGGAGGAGGGCACGTTCAGCGGCTCGGCCAAGCTCGTGTTCCTCGATCTCAGCTACAACAATCTGACCCAGCTGGGCGCCGGCGCCTTCCGCTCGGCCGGGAGGCTGGTGAAGCTTAGCCTGGCTAACAACAACCTGGCGGGCGTGCACGAGGCCGCCTTCGAGACCCTGGAGTCGCTGCAGGTGCTGGAGCTCAACGACAACAACCTGCGCAGTCTCAGCGTGGCCGCCCTGGCCGCGCTGCCCGCGCTGCGCTCCCTGCGTCTGGACGGGAACCCCTGGCTCTGCGACTGTGACTTCGCCCACCTCTTCTCCTGGATCCAGGAGAACGCATCTAAACTGCCCAAAGGTGAGCCGAGCCGGCTAGGCTGAGGGAGGGAGGGGGGCAGGGAGACGCCACCCCAGACCCCAGTCTGCGTGCGAGGAGGCATGGGTTGAGTTTGGAAGAGGAGGCTTGGGGGATCCTGAACTTTTCCTGGGTCTCTGCTGGGGAAGTGGGTGGAGAAGGATACATCTGGAATTCTTTGGAGTTTCTGAACCCTGAGGCTGTACTTCTTCCCCTGTTTCTCCAGTAACTCACTTTCCCAAGTTAGGGACCTTCCCGTTCTCGGGATGCCCAGGATCATCTCCCTGGGCTTTGGGTCCTAGGACTGGCGGGTGTGGATTACTTACGGGTCCCTGGTAAGCGGAACGCAGCCTACTCTATGGGAATCGGCCGTATTCCCAGTACCGTGCTCGGGGAGTCAGCCAATTCCAAGGGCTCTCCAGCAGCCTCCCGAGCCTAACCCGGCCTCTCAGCTTCTCAGCTTGTTTGCTCTTCTGTCTAATATGGGTGAGGAAGATTTCTGATGAGGAATAATGGCAGCCCATTAAGAGCCAATGATGCAGTAATGATTTGTAGTTCTCTGTGGCTTTTCAGCCAGATGTGAAAAAGCTGAACCAAAATGTAGTGGGCTGGTGCCCCCTTTGCTTTCCTGGTGCACCCTTCCAATGGCAGCGTGGGCACACAAACCCACTTGGCAGAAGGGAACACCAGGGCGGAGGGAGTCAGGTGGGTGTCCTTCTCCCAAGTGGATTCCAGCCTTCCACTTGTGACCCTGTGAGCACCAGTGCCCGCAGTGACCTCTCAGAGCTGAACTCTGCCTCTCACCTTGCTCCCAAGATTTCAGCAGAACTGGAACCACAGCTGCAAGGCGCACATCATCAAAGGTGACATACATGCAGATTTAGCTTCAGAATATCTTTTTTTTTCCCATTTACGGAGAAATCAAGGATGCTGTTCACCTGTGTGCTGAACTCCTGCATTCATATCTTCATTCCCGACTGTCATCAAACACACCCCATGCTTCGGGGTGCTCACTCTTCAGCAAATGAAGGCCCCTGAGTCATCACTTTCAGCCCAGGCTGGCTGAAATTCCTAAAACGATCTGGCCTGCAGGGTGCAGAGTCCCCACCTTTAAACTTTGTCCTCGGGCCAGGCGCGGTGGCTCACGCCTGTAATCCCAGCACTTTGGGAGGCCGAGGCGGGCGGATCACGAGGTCAGGAGATCAAGACCATCCTGGCTAACAGGTGAAACCCCGTCTCTACTAAAAATACAGAAAAATTAGCCGGGCGTAGTGGCGGGCGCCTGTAGTCCCAGCTACTTGGGAGGCTGAGGCAGGAGAATGGCGTGAATGACCGAGATTGCCCACTGCACTCACCTGGCGACAGACGAGACTCTCTAAAAAAAACTTTGTCCTCATCCACTTGTCTGGCTCCCCAGACCCTCCCCACCAGCAGGCTCAGTCCTGGAGACAGGAGTGACCAGATGAAGAGCTCATGGTGGGATGGGGTGCACCTCGGTTCTGCTTGCTTCCGCCTCTCCTTTTTTTTTTTCCCGCCTTTCCTTTTCAGTGGGGTTGGCACCGTTCACCCCTGTTGTTGGTTGGGTTGGTTTATTGGCTCCAGTTGTCTTCCAGGTGAAGGCAAAGTTTTATGAAGTCAGGAGCTGTGGGTTTGTCTCACTCCTGCCATGGTGACTGTGACCTTGAACAGGCCACTTGTCCCATTTGGGCCTCAGTTTCCTCATCTCTAGAATTCTTGCGTTGACCTCTGAGATCTCCAAAGAGCCCTGGATTTGGAATCTGAAGACATGGATTTAAGTCCTGGCCTAAAATCAGGGAGACTCTGGGTGGTTCACTCCAGTTTTTTAAGCTTCACCTTCCCTTTGAGTGAAATCAAGACATGGGTAATGCTGCGTAGTCCATCCCACCCGGTGGTTGTCGAGATCCAAACAAGGTGATGTGGGTGAAAGTAATGAGCAATGGAAGTGAAATGTTCCTTCTCCTGCTGTCTGTGATGTAGGGAAGAAACTGGGCTCAGATAGGAAAGACTGGAGGAAGGATGGACAGGTTCAGAGCGAGGAGCCGTGTCCAGAGCCCTGGGAACAGAGGTTAGGGGTATGGCTTTGGCTCAGCCAGTAGGGAGAGGATGGACACAGCTCCAGGGCACCTTGCAGGGTGCAGTGCCACGAGCAGCTCTGGTCTCACTGCCACTGTCCATGCTGTGTGGCCCGAGAGTGTCTCCTAAACTGTAAGCCAGATGCAGGATGGGTGGTGGAGGTTCCAGCAGATACCTTGAAGTGAGACCCGCATTCAGGTTTGGACTCAGGTTTATAATCCTAGGCAAGTCCCTGACCTCTCCAAGCCTCAGTTTCTCTGCATCTGGATTCAGAATGTGGTCATGGTGTCCTCTGCCGTGCTTGCTGTGAGAGTGAAATGAGATCATCTCTGTAAAGGACACTGTCTTACTTAGCATGTGGTAGGTGCTCAATAGGTGTTCACCGCCCCCTCCCTCCTCCTCCTGCATTTGTGCTTTTTCTACTTTTCGCAGAGACAGCTCAGAGCCCAGACGGGCGCCAAGCTGCTTGCCTTCAAATCCTGCCTCTACTTCTTACTGATTGTGTGATCTTTTTGTACCCGTTTCCTCATCTGTAAAATGGGGCTGATACAGTATCCACCTTCTAGGCTTGTTAGGAGGATTAAAAGGGCATTATTTATAAAGGACCGAGAACAGTGCCTGGCTCACAGTATGTACTATATAAGTGTTTTAATTGGTGCTGTTATTATCCTGTTTTGACTAGAGAAGTGATGTAACTTGCCTTAGATCACACAGAGGGTTAAACCCAGTGCTAGGGGTGCACCAGGATCTCCTAGCTCCCAGTACCTCCTCCGTGAGGACCACCCACTTCCTGCAGGAGAAAAGCAGGCTCCATTAGGGTAAAGCTCCAGGGCTTTCTAGGCAGGCCTTCTGCGTCTTCCAGGGGAGGAAACCGAAGGAAGGAGTAAAGAGGATCCTATCCTTGCTTTCCCTTGCCTCCCTGCCCCCTTGTCCCCCAGAGAAGCAAGACAGAGCCCAAATCGTTCTCCCTGTGACCTTGTCTAGCTGTGACAGCTGCAGACATTGTGCTGTCTGCCAGGTGAGCCTCCCCCTGTGGCCACAGGGCTGATGGGGAGCACTCAGCTCCAGAGCATGCAGCAGAGAGGAGGAAGGAAAGGCTGTCAAGGGCCAGTGGTACCCTCTGTCCAGGCTCTTCCATGGTCTAGGGGCTGGGGGAATCTGAGTCTGAGGACTGAGGAGGAACTGCCTTGCTGGGGGGAGGAGGGCCAAGGGATGCCAGAATACCCCGCAGCCAATCAGCAAAAACCAAAATACAACTATACGACAAACCAAAAAGATGCCCAATTAATATTGAATTTCAGATACATGACAAATCATATTTTAGTATAAGTAGGTCCCACGCAATATTTGGGACGTATCCAAAACATTATTTATTGTTTTTCTGAAATTTAACCTTAATTGGGGATCCTGTATTTTATCTGGCAACCCTACCACTCTACCTTATGGGTGCAAGCCACCTTGTAGTTTATAAGAGCTGTGTCTTTTAATACAACAGCAGTGCCTGGCAGGTACTTTTACCTATGGCTTACCCAATAAGAAACAAAAGAGGTGCAAAGAAGTGAAGAGGTTTGCACAGGTTACATAGTGGCTGAGATGAGCTTGAACTCAGGAGTGTTGAACCCACACCCAGTT
Organism: Hylobates moloch; assembly: GCF_009828535.3. Lineage (NCBI taxonomy): Eukaryota > Metazoa > Chordata > Mammalia > Primates > Hylobatidae > Hylobates > Hylobates moloch. The sequence goes on along the minus strand of NW_026652284.1, from coordinate 12,400,129 downwards.
CTTTCAGATAGGCATAGAAAACGAGAATGAGGCCAGGCGTGGTGGCTCATGCCTGTAATCCCAGCACTTTGGGAGGCCTAGGCAGGCAGATCACTTGAGGTCAGGAGTTCGAAACCAGCCTGGCCTACATGGTGAGGCCCCCGTCTCTACTAAAAAATACAAAAAAAGTTAGCTGGGAATGGTGGCGGGCACGTATAATCCCAGCTACTCAGGAGGCTGAGACAGGAGAATTGCTTGAACCCAGGAGGTGGAGGTTGCAGTGAGCCAAGATTGCGCCACTACACTCTAGCCTGGGTGGCAGAGTGAGACTCTGTCTCAAAAAAAAAAAAAAAAAGAGGGAGAATGAGAAAATCCCCAGCACGCCCCCCCCGACATCACTGATCCTTCTGGGTGACAGGGGCCTGGTCTGGTGGTTCTCCTGTGAGACAGTGGGTTCCAGGCAGTTTAGGACAATGTATCGCCAAAAGGACAGTGATGATCTCTTTTTTTTTTTTTTTTTTTTGAGATGGAGTTTTACTGTTGTTGCCCAGGCTGGAGTGCAGCAGTGCGATCTCGGCTCACCGCAACCTCCACCTCCCAGGTTCAAGCGATTCTCCTGCCTCAGCCTCCCGAGTAGCTGGGATTACAGTTCTCCATGTTGGTCAGGCTGGTCTTGAACTCCTGACCTCAGGTGATCCACCCTCCTCGGCCTCCCGAAGTGCTGGGATTACAGGCGTGAACCATCACACCCGGCTGATCTCTTTTTAAGTATTAGAAAGGGCTCCAGATCTGGAAGCCAGGGCAGAGCGGGAGAGTAGGGAGGGCTCAGAGGAGACCAGGAAGCAGTGCAAGGATACTGTCTGCACCCGGCAGTGATCTTCAAAGCCTTTCATGTCGTCCATCATCTTCTCTGCACAGCAGCCCAGCGAAGTGGGCAGGAGATAAAGACACAAAAGTGGGGAGCACCGTGGTGTTTCTCAAAGCGTCACCTGAGAACCACCTGCATGAGAATCGCCAGGGGAGCTTGTGTGAAGTGCAGATTCACAGGCCCCCAGATCTATGACTGAATGAGGGCCTGGGGGTAGGGGGCTGAGGCCTGGGGATCTGCATTTTAGCAAGCTCCACACCTCCAGGGGATTCCTGTGCATGAGAGAGCTGGGGCTTTTCGCTGGCTCTGTGGCGCAGTAACTCACTCACTGTGGGACTGTGTATAAGTTGCCTGTCCTCTGTGCCTTCGATTTTTCTCTTACAAACAAAGAGTGTAGGTAGGAGGACCATAAGGCTCCTTCTAAGTCTAAAGTTCTACAGTATTAGGGAAGGGGAGATTGACCTGGTTTTAAAAGTTAGGAAGTCGAGGCCTGGGGAGGCACGTGACCTCCAAAGACCCCTCTGCTGGAATTCAGGGGGCCGTAGTCTCTGTGCATTAGGGAGGGCAGAGCTCTTGGGTGCACTGGGGCTCTGGGCTCATGGGCCTGAGATGCTGTCACAGTGTGGAAGGACTTTACACATGCTGTCCCTAGCCCTGGTCCTGGGCCATAGGGAGAAAATGCCTCTGGGTTTGAGAAACCGAGGCCAGTGGGCATGAGGCTTCGTAGGGGTCACTGGACTCTGGGCTTGGCTTTGGAGGGGCACAGAGCATCTGACACAGCCCATAGCGTGCCTGGGAGTGTATCACAGAAGGGGCACTTGCAGGTGTCAAGATGGGAGGCTGCATTCACCCAGGCACCCTCTTGCACCTCCCTTTCTAGCTGCAGCCACGTGTGGCCTGAAGGTCACAGCCTACAGCACTAGGAAAGAGATTCGAGCTGATTCTCTCGCTCTACAACCTTGACGTGTGGAGGTATGGGGAGGGCAAGGCTGGGAGGAAGGATGGACTGGGGCGGAATTAAACAGAACCACATGTCATGCCTTGGGTCTGTGAACCCTGTCTCCTGGGTGGAGACAGCTTCCCAGAAAAGATCCACTAAAGAACATCTGGAGCATCTGAGCATTCAGGGGCTTGGGGCCCCCATGGGGCAGACCCTGAAGGCACCATCCTGTCTAGGAAGGGCATCATGGTAGGCAGGTCACATCGTTTAACCCCATCAGCTTACCAGATCTGATTTGGGGCTTGCTGGGGGAGCCATTCCCCATTCCCTGAAGCTCTACTTCCGTTTTCTGATGTCAGACACTGTGAGGGCCTGGTATGGTCAGAGGAACGAGGAGTTCTTGTCATACTGACAACATAAATGGTATTTCAGCCTAAGGGGCAAACCCGGCGCTTGCCTGAAGGTCACACTGGTCCTTTCTCCCTGGTGACTCTATTTCTTTTTCTTCTTTGAGAAAATAAAAGCAGCTTTATGTTCCTGATGATAAAAATAACAGGCTCCTGTTATTAGACCGGGGAAATGCCGAAAGTATCATGAAGAAAATAAAAGGTATCCAGAATCCCATTGCTATTAAAGTTTTGCTATATTTTATTCTAGTTGTATTCTTACATATATGTATATTTAAACAGATTGATATTATACTATACATTCGCAAAATGATTTTTTTCTGTTACTGAATTGGGAGCATTTCCTGTCGTTACAGTTGTCGGAGGATTTAACTTGAAATGGCCTTAAGAATAGGTCATTTTATAGATTTATTAATTGGACCCATCCTCTGTTGTTAGAAGTGTGGGTTGTTTCCTTGTATTTTTTGTATGTGGGCAGTGCTGAGCTGAATATCCTTACACATGGCAAGTCTGTGGAAGCCTCTGGTTATTTTATTTGGGGTGGAAACACAGGGTGAAAGTCTATGCTTTTTTATTTTTTGAGACAGAGTCTCGCTCTGCCACCCAGGCTGGAGTGCAGTGGCATGATCTCAGCTCACTGCAACCTCCGCCTCCCAGGTTCAAGCTATTCTACTGCCTCAGTCTCCCCAGTAGCTGGGATTACAGGCGCCCACCACCATGCCTGGCTAATTTTTGTATTTTTAGTAGAGACAGGGTTTTACCACATTGACAAAGCTGATCTCGAACTCCTGACTTCAGGTGATCTGCCCGCCTTGGCCTCCCAAAGTGCTGGTATTACAGGCGTGAGCCACCGAGCCCAGCCAAGTCTATGCTTTTTTTTTAACCCCTGAATGCATTAATGGTGCCAGCTGTCTGGCACCATTAGCAGAGAGTACAGGTGTAGCCACACCTTTCCCATTGCTTTGTTTGTTTGTTTTGAGATGGAGTTTCACTCTGTCACCCAGGCTGGAGTGCAGTGGTGTGATCTCGACTCACTGCAACCTCCACCTCCCAGGTTCAAGTGATTCTCCTGCCTCAGCCTCCCAAGTAGCTGGGATTACAGGCACACGCCACCACACCCAGCTAATTTTTGTATTTTTGGTAGAAATGGGGTTTCACCATGTTGGCCAGGCTTGTCTCAAACTCCTGACCTCAGGTGATCCACTCACCTCGGCCTGGCAAAGTGCTGGGATTACAGGCGTGAGCTACCGCGCTTGGCCCCCGATGTTTTCTATTCTCATTTAAAAAAAATGTATTTCAATTTGATGGGCAAGACAACAACATCTGCTTATTGCTTTAATTTGCGTTATTTGCTCACTGGTCGAGTGAACATTTTGTGTGTGTTTATACCGGAGAGAGCTGTGTTCCTGGGCAGAGGCTTACTGAAGTCTCAGTTTTCATGCAAGTGACCTCTGTCCTGCCGTTGATGAGTCGGTGCCTGTCCTGTGTGCCACAGTCCACTGCACGCTTAACTTGTCTCTTAGAATTGAGTCACTGGGGTGTCACCTTTCTCACCATTACCAGTGTCCAGGAGCCAGGTGCCAGCTCTTATGGGCACTGTGGTCTGGCTTTCTGGTGCCAAGCCAACTGCAAGCTTGACCTAAGGTAACCTCACCGAGGGGTCTGCCTTGGTTGCTCCCTGGAGAGCCCCCACTGGGTCATCCTACTCTGGCCCCCAAAACCAGATCTTTCTGAAAATGTTCAACTCATCCAGTTACTCTACCAGTGAACTCAAAGGGAAACCTTTTTGCTGAACAACATAAGACAGTGGACAGATAGCCCCAGGGGAACCCAGGAGGGGATTTGGTTTGGAGAGGACCATATCACCAGTAGGTATGGCAGGCAAGTTCCAGCCGGCTCAGTTACCCAAAGGGTTAAGCCCTTTAAGCCAAGTGGCTGCACAGTTCCTGCTGTCCTAGCATCTTGTGGTCTGGAACATGGTTTGCAGGGATGAGGTGCTTGGCCGGCCTTATCAACCTTCGGGCTGGTGTGGGCTGTAAAAATGCATCAGGGCCAGGCGTGGTGGCTCAGGCCTGTAATCCCAGCACTTTGGGAGGCCGAGGCAGGCGAATCGCCTGAAGTCAGGAGTTCAAGACCAGCCTGGCCAAGATGGTGAAACCCCATCTCTACTAAAAATACTAAAAACTAGCTGGGCAGGGTGGCACGCACCTGTAATCCCAGCTACTTGGGAGGCTGAGGCAGGAGAATCACTTGAACCTGGGAGGCGGAGGTTGCAGTGAGCCGAGATCATGCCACTACACTCCAGCCTGGGTGACTGAGCGAGACTCTGTCTCAAAAAAAAAAAAAAAAAGGAAAAGAAAAAAGAAAAAGAAATGCATCAGGACCTCCATGTGCTGGGAGTTGTGCTGAGTCCCTGGGTCAGGAGCATTGGTGGTTCTGAGTCAACTCATATCCCGAGTATGGCCACAGTAAGATCACAGCCAAGTGCATCCCTTTCGGTCCTGGGAAACATCATGGGCTGTGATGCCGCAGTTCTGTGCCTGTGCTGTTACCTGTCCTGGGGTTCTTTCTTCCTCCCCATTCCCTGCCTTGACTTCTTTACCCTTCTGGTTCCCGCTTAACCTTCCATGCTCCACCTCTTCTCTGAGCTCCAGCTCCTGAGGCTGGATTGGAAGCCCATCCAGTGTGATCTCCTGGGATGCTGTGCTTGTCCTGTGACCACTGCCTGACATTACAGGTCACATGTCTGACCCTTTTTGAGGATGCAACGTGTGTCTTGTTCTTCCTTGAATCCCCAGAGGCTCACACAACACAGGGCGTATTTGGAAACCTTCCAGTGACTTCCATTGCATTTTGAATCAACCGAGCTCCCTCCCACAGCCCAGACGGGCCCCTCCCTATCGTTTCTCCTCCCTCCCTGCCCCTTCCCCACCTGTGCCACACCAGCCTTGTTCTGTCCCCAGAACACGCCCAAGTGCCAGTATCCAGCCGGAGCCCCTAAACTTGCTGCTCTCTCTGCCTGGAAGGACACCTCTCCCCACCCTGATCTTCCTCATCACCAGGTCTTCCATCAAGCATCATCTCCTCCGAGAGGCCTTCCCTGACCATCCCACCCCTACTCCATCACTCTTGGTCACATCTTCTTGTTGTAGTCACGTCATAACACTCACTGAGGTTGACATTATCAAATTCACACATTTTGTCCCACTAGAAATGCAGGCTGCAAGAGGCCAGCATGCCTGCTGCTGTCAGCCGCATCCTGCGTAGGAGACTAGGAGGGTCTCAGTGGGGCTGTGGGAGTGAGTGAGCCAAGGAATGCACACTCCTAAGGGTCATCCAGGGATGGGCCCAAATCACTGGCCTTTGTTTTTGTTTTCAGCAAATACCCCTCGGTGACTTCGGGTCAGCAAAGCATATCCGGATTGCCTTCAGCCAAGGCAGGGCCCAGAATGCACGTTCTCAGGGTTTCTTTTCTAGGTTGGATTGTTGTGATCTCTTTCCTAGGTTGGGTTGTTTTGATCTTGGTCAAATCCCCAGTAGCCCCCTGAGCCGCAGCTCCTGCTATGCAGGAGGGAGGGAGCGGCTACTCTGCCCCCATCTGTGGGAGTGGTGCTGGGAGAGGAGAGGGCCCTGGAGAGGCGGCTGGAATGTTCTTCCCTCCTCTGCTAAGCACAGCAGGAGTGGCTGATGGACAGAGTTCAGGATGCTGAGGCCACAGGTCTCAGTTTAACTCCAGCTGAATCGGACAGCTTTGCTTATCAGTTCACAGAAACAGAAACCAATGTCATCTGGAGTAAGCAAATAGGAGGGTTACTCCTAAGGATGCAAGTGTGGCCAGGAATGCTTTGTCCTGAACAGTCAAGCCCCAGCAAGTTGTGGGAGCAGAACTGGGGCACAGGAAACAGCACCCCTTTTCCTCGCTCATATGCTTGTCTCTGCTTCTCATACTGTTTTTTCTTTGTTTCTCTTTTCTTTCTCTTCTTTTTCTTTTCTTTCTTTCTTTCTTTCTTTCTTCTTTCTTCTTTGTTTCTCTTTTCTTCTTTTCTCTTTCTTTCTTTCTCTCTCTCTTTCTTTCCCCCTCCCCTCCCCTCCTCCCTTCAACACAGTCTCACTATGTCACCGAGGCTGGAGTGCAGTGGCGCAATCTCAGCTCACTGTAACCTCTGCCTCTCGGGTTCAAGCTATTCTCATGCCTCAGCCTCCTGAGTAGCTGGGATTACAGCTGTGTACACTACCACACCCAGCTATTTTTTGTATTTTTAGTAGAGACAGGGTTTTGCCACATTGGCTAGGCTGGTCTCGAACTCCTGGCCTCAAGTTAACCACCCACCTTAGCCTCCCAAAGTGCCGGGATTGCAGGCATGAGCCACTGTGCCCAGCCAGCCTCATGCTGATTTCTTGTTTTTCTCTCCGTGTATTGATGGGCTTTCTCTGTTTTCCTATCTGTACCGTGGTTACCGTGGGTCTGGGGCAGGGCTGGGCAGGCCACCCCCAGCGTCCATGACTGTCTGTGCTTCCAATGAGCTGTCCGATGGCAGATAAGTCCCCTGATGTTCCTGGTCCTCAGTGTCCCCTGGTCAAATGCAGGTGATAGCATCTCTCCTTTGACCTCAAGTGAGAGTCATATAAAGAAGCTTTTGAGCAATTTCCTCCATCACCACGTATAGAAGCTGTTATTATTTTGTCTTTGTTTAAAGCACAGAAATGTGGCCAAACAGACCACATACATATACAGGCTTACAAAACCCAATGAACTAAGGAATTGCCTGTCAAATCCCAAATGTGTGACAACCCATGCAGACAGCAGTATCTGTGAAAGCGCATCCTCCCAGCGGCTCTTGGCTGGCTCTTGCGTGTCGGAGGCTGCCAGTCAAGAGTCCTCTGGCATCCCATCTTCTCCATCCTCCCAGCTGGATATGTGGTAAATGTCAAGGTCAGGGAGTCGGGACCTTGAGGGAGCTATGGGCCATTGAAGATAAAGGGGCAGCTTCTCAAAGGCCAACAGAAACTGAACAGCCAAGGATGGTGGTCCCACTCCTGGCTCCAACGTTAGCTCCCCGTGGGTCCTCCGAGTCACATGCTTCTCTCAGCTTCAGCCTTCTCATCTCTCAGAGAGTGGATTTTCCCAGATAAGGAGTGAAGGAGTGAGACCCCAGATGCCCCCGGGGTCAGCTGGGTGAGGTTAGCAGAAGCAGCCAGTTGGAGTCAGCAGAGAATATAGGTATATAAACAATTTAGAGTGGGCAGGGCGCGGTGGCTCATGCCTGTAATCCCAGCACTTTGGGAGGCCGAGGTGGGCAGATCACCTGAGGTCAGGAGATCGAGACCAGCCTGGCTAACATGGTGAAACCCCGTTTCTACTAAAAATACAAAAAAAAAAAAAAAAAAAAATAGCTGGGCGTGGTGGTGGGCACCTGTAGTCCCAGCTACTCAGGAGGCTGAGGCAGGAGAATGGCGTGAACCCGGGAGGCGGAGCTTGCAGTGAACCGAGATCGCGCCACACTGCACTCCAGCCTGGGTGACAGAGCGAGACTGCCTCAAAATAAATAAATAAATAAACAAATAAATAAAAATATAATAAATAAATAAACAATTTAGAGTGCTGGCTGAACTCCAAAACATGTTCCTCCCACGGACCACCTAGAGTAGATCCCTGCTCTAGGTGACCAAGAGGGCCCCTTTTCATTCTGATGTAAGCTGATGCTGGGACCTCTTGTGTCAGCCTCCTCCAGGGCACAGGATGAAAGAGTCTGAAGCTCCCAGCAAAGGTCCCCTGGGTGGGTCCCTGTGGCAAATGTCCCACCACCCCAGGAGCTCCCTTTCAAATCAGGAGGTGCAAGAGTATGTTCCCGTCTTCATTTGAAAAAAAAAAAAAAACTCCCTCCTTGAGTTATTGGAAAGAATAGCATTGCTTTTTCATAAGACCCCAATGAGATGAGGTGCGCTTTTAGATCATCTACATCAGAAATGATCGTCTACATCAGAAGTGAAAGTTGAAGGTGGTCGCCTCGAGGGGGGCAAGTTGCTTAGAGCCGAAGGTCAGGACCTCCTTCACTTGACAGGTCACCTAACTTCCCTGGGTTTTTGTTCCCTTGCCTGTCATCCTGAGGTTTGTCGAGAGGATCAAGGAAACACAGATGTGAAAGATCTTTAGAAGAGAATGGAGTGTTTGCAAATGAGGAGGGCTGGTGTTAGCCCAGTAAAATGACAGTGGTTTATAGATCATTCCCCATCTCCCCTCCCAAGTCACATGGCAAGCCACAGAATAGCAACAGGGCAGCCAGACAAGAAGAGAGGGTGATGGTCCAGGCCACAAGAACTGCTTGCTGATGGGAAACCCCGGCTCCAGCATTCATTTGTGTGTGCAGGAGTCAGAGGGAGGAGGTGGTGAGGGGGTGAGGAACCCTCCCAGCCAGTGCCTGGGAGCAGCAAGGCTGGGGAAGCAAGCGGGGGGCAGGTATGGGAGCCCCGAGGTCAGGGGAAAGAAGCAAGTTCCCTAGAAAAGTGACCAGAAGGATCGACAGCCTAGTGCCGATAGTGATTTTCTCTGGGTGAAAAGGTGGTTTTATTTTATTTATTTTATTTTATTAAATAATTAATAGACTTTGGCCGGGCGCTGTGGCTCACACCTGTAATCCCAGCCCTTTGGGAGGCCGAGGCGGGCAGATTACCTGAGGTCAGGAGACTGAGACCAGCCTGGCTAACATGGTGAAACCCCGTCTCTACTAAAAATACAAAAAAAAAAATTAGCCAGGCGTGGCAGCGTGCACCTGTAGTCCCAGCTGCTGGGGAGGCTGAGGCAGCAGAATGGCATGAACCCGGGTGGCGGGGCTTGCAGTGAGCCAGGATCGTGCCACTGCATTCCAGCCTGGGTGACAGAGGAAGACTCCACCCCCCCCCCCCCCCCAAAAAAAAATTAGCCACTTGTGGTGGCAAGTGCCTGTAGTCCCAACTGCTCGGGAGGCTGAGGCAGGAGGATGGTGTGAACCCAGGAGTGGTGCAGATCACGCCACTGCACTCCAGCCTGGGCGACAGAGTGAGACTCTGTCTCAAAAAACAAACAAACGAACAAACAAAAACAAAAATGAGCTGGGCATGGTGGCGCACACCTGTAATCCCAGCTGCTAGGGAGGCTGAGGCAGGAGAATTGCTTGAACCTGGGAAGTGGAAGTTGCAGTGAGCCAAGATCGCGCCACTGCACTCCAGCCTGGGCAACAGAGTGAGACTCCATCTCAAAAAAAACAAACAAAAAAAGCCAAAAAACTCCACAAAAATTAGTTGGGCATGGTGGCGTGCACCTGTAATCCCAGCTGCTAGGGAGGCTGAGGCAGGAGAATTGCTTGAACCCAGAAGTTGGAAGTTGGAGTGAGCTGAGATTGCTCTACTGCACCCCAGCCTGGGCAACAGAGTGAGATTCCGTCTCAAAATAAATACATAAATAAAATAATTAATAGACTTTGTTAAGAGCAATTTGAGGTTTATGGAAAATTAAGCAGACAGTAAAGATTTCCCTTTACCCCCCACCCTGCACAATTTCCCCATTTTAACATCTTGCATTAGTATGTCACATCTGTGCCATAAGTACATATATAGTATATATACTCTATATGCTGTATATATTCATATATATTAGTATGCCACATGCTATTTAGTATATACTAATACATATGCGTATATATATCTATATTAGTATGCCACATCTGTACCATATATTACATAAACCAATATGATGAACCAATGTCACCGTGATTATTCACTAAAGCCCACAGCAAGTTTACATGAGGGTTCACTCTGTGTTGCGTATTCCATGGGTTTTGACAAAGGGATTATGTCATGTAATCCTTCACAATCATGGAATCATGCAGAATAGTTTTATTGCCCCTGAAAATCTCTGTGCCCCACTCACTCATTCCTCTCCCCTCCCTCCTCAACCCTTGGTGACCACTGATCTTTTCGCTGCCTCTAGCTTTGCCTTTTCCAGAATGTCGTATCATTTAAAATTTCTCTTTCATATGCTTTCTGGCATTCACTTTATAACCTTTTATTTTAGTATAATACTGTAAACCAAAAGGATCTGAGACAGGTCTCAATCAATTTAGAAAGTGCATTTTAGCAAGGTTCAGGATGCGTGTATGACACAGCCTCAGGAGGTCCTGACGACATGGGCCTAAGGTGGTCGGGGCACAGCTTGGTTTTATACATTTTAGGAAGACATGAGACATCAGTCAATATATGTTAGATGTACCTTGGTTCGGTCTAGAAAGGTGAGACAACTTGAATTGGGGAGGGGGCCTCCAGGTCATAGGTAAATAAGAGACAAACAGTTTCATTCTTTTAAGTTTCCGATTAGCCTTTTGCTGAATGCACAATTTACAGGAATAGTCACTTATGCCACAGTCTGGCTTAGTGAAACAGTAGGGCAAAGGAAGCAATCAGATGGGCATTCGTCTCATATGAGCAGAGAGATGACTTTGAGTTCTGTCTGCCCTTTGTCCACAGAGAATTTCCTTGTGGGCAAATTGTGAGGGAGGTATGTAGTTTTTTCTTTTCTTTTTAAATCTTGTAGCTTTTTTTTTTTTTTCCCGAGACAGAGTCTCACTCTGTCGCCCAGGCTGGAGTGTAGTGCCATGATCTTGGCTCACCGCAATCTCTGCCTCCCGGGTTCAAGTGATTCTCCTGCCTCAGCCTCCCAAGTAGCCGGGATTATAGGTGCGTGCTACCGTGCCCAGCTAATTTTTGTAGTTTTAGTAGAGATGGGGTTTCTCCATGCTGGCCAGGTTGATCTCCAACTCCTGCCCTCAGGTGAACCGCCTGTCTCCGCCTCCCAATCCCTCGGCCTGGGATTACAGGCATGAGCCACCGCGCCCTGCCAATCTTTGTAGCTATCTTATTTAGGAATAGAATGGGAGGCAGGTTCACCCTATACAGTTCCCAGCTTGACTTTTCCCTTTGGCTTAGTGATTTGGGTGAGATTTATTTTCCTTTCACAATACACATATGGAAAGCGTGCATACCTACTGCGAGCAACCTCCTGTGAGTCGCACTGTGGTCTGGAAGGCTGCACACAGCTCCCGTCCTGATGCCTCTCTGCCTCGTAACTGCCCGCTCCCCTTATCTTTTCAGACTGGGGCCGTGAGACCACCCCTACCACTGGCCTGAGCCCTGGCATACCGCACTATCCCTGTTGACTTTCTAAATCCAGTACACAGCTTTGTAACCAGCCCCTTTGTTAGACTCACTTCAAATAACTCTGTTTGAGTGGGCCATGCCGGGATCCTGACAAAGGAAGCAAATTCCTGCAAGGAATTGAGCAAGGAGCAATGGAAAAGGATGCTATGGGTTGAATTGTGTCTCCCAGTCACCCCCAAGTTCATACATGGAAGTCTTAACTCTAAATACTTCAGAATGTGACCTTGTTTAGAAATAGGATCATGCAGCCAGGCACAGTGGCTCATGCCTATAATCCCAACACTTTGGGAGGCCGGGGTGGGTGGATCACTTGAGGTCAGGTGTTTGAGTCCAGCCTGGCCAACGTGGTGAAACCCCGTCTCTACTAAAAGTACAAAAATTAGCTGGGTGTGGTGGCAGGCACCTGTAATCCCAGCTACTCGGGAGATGGAGGCAGGAGAATTGCTTGAACCTGGGAGGCGGAAGTTGCATGGTGAGCCGAGATCATGCCACTGCACTCCAGCCTGGGCGACAGAGTAAGACTCTGTCTCAAAAAAACAAAAACAAACAAACAAACAAAATGCAATGGGATCATCGTTGTAGATGTTAGCCTGGACTCAGTATGACTGGTGTCCTTATAGAAAGGGAGAATTTGGACAGACATAGAGACAGACACGCACACCGGGAGAAGGCCATGTAAAGATGAAGGCAGAGGTAGAAGTGCTATACCTACAAACTAAGGAAAGCCAGAGATTCCCAGCAAACCACCGGAGCCAGTGGGGAGGCCTGGAACAGATTCTTCCTACAGCCCCTGGAGGGAACCAGCGCTGCCGATGCCTTGATCTCAGATGTTCAGCCTGCAGAATTCGGAGACAAGCATTTCTGTTGTATAAGCCACCCAGTTGGTGGTATCGTGTTGCAGCCACCCCAGGAAACACCTGCAGGGGATAATGCTAACAGCTCACTTGCCAGAGGCAGGGAGTGGGTTACAGCCTGTAGATTGGGTCCAGCCCTCAAGTTTTGTTTGTTTGTTTTTTGAGACAGAGTCTTACTTTGTCACCCAGGCTGGAGTGCAGTGGCACAATTTTGGCTCACTGCAACCTCCGCCTCCCAGGTTCAAGGGATTCTCCTGTCTCAGCCTCCCAAGTAGCTGAGACTATAGGTGCGCGCCACCACACCTGGCTAATTTTTGTATTTTTAGTAGAGACATGGTTTCACCATATTGATCACGCTGGTCTTGAACTCCTGATCTTGTGATCTGCCTGCCTCAGCCTCCCAGAGTGCTGACATTACAAGTGTGAGCCACTGCGCCTGGCCTCTCAGCCCTCAGATTTTATAATATCCAAATACATTGCTTTCCTTGGTTTTCATGTGGGGAAATAAGCACTAAAACACAAACTGGGCTCTTGTTTTTTTTTTTTTTTTTTTTGGTTGGGGGTCCGCTCTGCTTCCTGCCCCAGAGCAGGCTCCTCCCCTGGCTTCATTTTGTCAATTGTCTGCTTGATTCCAGGCGCTGAGCTGAAAACTCTTGGGCTGCGCAGCCTGATAGAAATAGAATGCAAGCTGCAGAGATAATTTCAGATGTTCCAGCAGCCATATTTAAAACAGAAAAATGAGCAGATGAAATGAACTTGGATATTTTATTTAATCCAGCATATCCAAAATGTCTTCTTTTTTTTTTTTTTGTAATGTAGTTTTTCACTCTTGTTGCCCAGGCCGGAGTGCAATGGTGCAATCTTGGCTTACAGCAACCTCCGTCTCCAGGGTTCAAGCAATTCTCCTGCCTCAGTCTCCTGAGTAGCCGGGATTACAGGCGTATACCACCACACCCAGCTAATTTTGTAGTTTTGGTAGAGACGGGGTTTCTTGGTGTTGGTCAGGCTGGTCTCAGGTGATCCGCCCGCCTCAGCCTTCTAAAGTGCTGGGATTACAGGCATGAGCCACCGTGCTTGGCCCAAAATATCATTTCAACGTGTAATCAATGGAAAAATTAATCATGAGCTATTTTTTCCTTTTTTTTCATATGAAGTCTTCAGAATCGCTCCAGTTTATGTGGAGTGATTCCCCCAGAGAGGAAGCCGAGGTGCAAACAGGTTCATGTAAGTTGGTCACCAGCCAAGAAGTGGCAGAGCTGAGGTGTGACTGCAGGATCTTTGTTGCTGACCGTTTTGTGGCCCCTCAAAGCTCACGTCAGAAACTAGAGTCTCTTAGCCACAAGCTCCCACACTTGCTTCAGGCTGAGAACCAAACTTAGTGAGTCTTTCTGAGTCAGAACCTTGACTTGGAGGGAGGTAAATCAAAGGTGACTTGACCATATTAGTGGAAACCAGGGTGGATTAAACACTTGTTAAAAACAAATTTGACTCCTACCTTCTTCTCCTATGAGAGCTTTTTCTGGAGCAGTGACCCCTCCCTGCTTGTCAGGTATCAAGTCATGTTCTTCCTCGGCTCAGAGCTCTCCAGGGGCTCCTGTATCATGAAGAGCAGAAGTAAAAGTCCTTCCAGAGGCTCACAAGGCCGCCTGTGATCTGTCCTCCTCCTAGTTCCTTTCTGACCGAATTTCTTGCTCTTCTCCCTTCATTCACGCTGGCCTGGGCATCCCAGATTCCTTGTCATTCCTTGAGCTCATCAGGTACCTTCTTACCTCAGGGCCTTTGCACCTGCTACTTCCTCTGCCAGGATGACCTCCCTCTGGGTGTCAGCATGACTCGGCCCCTCCCTGCTCTCAGACCTTTTCTCAAGTGCCACCTTCTCCCTGGGCCTCAGCCCCATTGAACCCTGTACCCCACCATCTGTGGCTCTCCTTCTCTGTCCCCCTGCTCCTCTTCTTCCTCTTGCACCAGTCCCTATGGGTCATGTTATACATTTTACTCATTTACCCATTGTCTGTTTGTTTCACTCAGTTGTAGCCACAAGAGCAGGGCCTTGTCTGTTCTGTTCAGTGTTATAGCCACAGTGCTAGGACTGCACTTGCAGGTAATAGGTGCTCCATACATATGTGTTGAAGGGATGAATGACTCGGTGGGTAGATGCTGGGCCAAGGCAAAGGGAGGAGAAATGGAGAGGAAGAGGCCTCCAGAACTGTCCCCTTGCTGAGAGAAGCCAGTATGGTAAACTGGTTCTTGTTGGATTGTTAGCAACTTGAGGCTTAACCAGAGATAAATGCGGTAAAGACAGAAGGGGGCTGAGCAAGGTGGCTCACGCCTGTAATCCCAGCACTTGGGAGGCTGAGGTGGGAAGATTGCTTGAGCCCAGGAGTTTGAGACCAGCCTGGGAAACATAGTGAAACCCCGTCTCTACAAAAAAATAAAAATAAAAAACAAATAGCTAGGTTTGGTGGCACACACCTGTAGTCCCAGCTACTTGGGAAGCTGAGGCAAGAGGATCACTTGAGGCCAGGATTGTTTGAGGTTACAGTGAGCTAGGATGTTGCCGCTGCACCCCAGCCTGGGTGACAGAACGAGACTCTATCTCTCTCTCCATAATATATATATATATATATCTGATCAGCACTGCTGATCATTGAGGCATGAATTTGTATAGAATCTCAGACATGGCGATGCTTGGATGGGGGTGTTCAGAGAGTAGGAAGGTTGAGGCCCCCAGACCCCTTCTAATCAAAATTTGTAAGCCGTTACCTGGGTTTCCTGTTCATTAGAAAATGCCAGACACTCTTTGTATTCGGAGAGTAAGACTGTGCTGTTATAAGAAAATTGATGTACAACTCTCAAAAGTAGAGACTTGGAAGAACACAATGCCTGCGTGCAGGCACCTGAGGGACTGTCACTGAACACAGGAGACTTGTTCTGACCTCCGAAGATGGGCCCGTGATTGGGAACTACAAGGAAACAGAATTTGATGTACCATAATGAGAACTGTCTAACCGCATTAGGGCCCTGAAAATGGGCTGCCTCTGGGGGGTGATGAGGTTGCCATCACTAGGGGCGTTCAAGCAGAGTCCAAATGACCACTTCTTAGTGGTGCTGCAAGGAGCATCAGGTATTGGGTGGGATTTCTGCCCAGGGTGCTTGAGTCCTGTGATTCTTTCTGGGGTTCCTATCCTGGTTCTGCTGGCAGAAGGAGTAGGTCATGAAGGAGGGTCCAAGGTGCTTATAAATCAGTGATGGCACCTGCTTTGATACCCAGAGCAGTCACTCCTCTTCCTCCCTCCCCCTCCCCACCACGTTCCTTTCTGAACCTAAATAGACAGAGCCCTTAAGCCTGCAGCAGAGGA
This sequence comes from Hylobates moloch, assembly GCF_009828535.3. NCBI lineage: Eukaryota > Metazoa > Chordata > Mammalia > Primates > Hylobatidae > Hylobates > Hylobates moloch. Next base: position 12,384,533 of record NW_026652284.1, on the reverse strand, counting down.
CATGCAAAGCTCCCAGCCTCTTGCACGTCTCAGGTCTCATTCTGTTCACACCGGATCCTTGTCAGAAACTGGATCACCCACCAGCAACCAGAATTGGCTTCTAAATACGTATCATGTACATCTAGTTTATGTTCAGCTCCCCTTGAGCCAGAACACTGAACTTTTACAGCTCTTCCTGTGGGCCCGTGCAGCCTGGGCTCCCAGACATGCTGGGGTTGTCCCACCGTGTGTGTCACCAGCTCATCCTCATTCTTTCCTTCGTGAATATTTGTCATGCTTCTGCTCTGTGCTCCAGAGAGACTGGCTCCAGGATCTTTGTCCCTGACCCTTCTGTGGTCTCAAATCTCATATCAGAAACTTCTATCCCCACCCCCTTGTGTCCATGGCTCCTGCTTTAGGCTGAGAGCCAAACTTAGCTTCCCCACTTCAGAACCTGGCCTCGTAGGGGCTAAACCAAAGGTGACCTGAACATATTAGCAGAAACCAGAGCAGACCAAACACCTGCTGAAAGCAAAGTCAAGTCCAGCTGCCTAGTACATAGCGAGGCTGACCATGGCTCTGCCCTCCTGGAGCCAACATTCCGGAAGACAAATCGCTTAAACTGTAGGGTCATGTAACCTGCCTTTCTTCATTTTCAGGTAGGAAACCACAGCTCAGAGAGACCAAGTGACTTGCAGAAAGCCACACAGCGAACTAGTGAGAAGCCGAGGCAAGAGCCAAGACCCCCAGTTCCTGGTTCAGCACTGCTCCCCTCATATTGCATGACACTCCTTAGAGGGGGATAGATACATCACAGTGGCTAAGAACACAGGCTTTTGATTTCGATCCACCAAGGTTTAAATTCAGTGCCTTTATTTACTGGCTGTGTGAGCCTGGGCAGACTGCTTCACTGCTATGTGCTTCAGTTTTCTTATGTATAAAACATGGACAAAAATATTCACAAGTCTATCATGAGGGCCAGAGAGAGAATCCCTGCAAAAAGCCTACCACATTATATAGCAAGGAAGAAATGAAAAAAAAAAAAAAAAAAAAAGTCTAGCACAGTGCCTGGCACACAGAGCACGTCAACGCCACTGTTATTGTCACTGCAGTCAATCGGTGTTAACACTCAAAGGACTCAGTTCCTGAGGCTCACACTGAGCTACAGATGTGTCTCAATGAGGAACTGCTGAACGTGGGTGGAACTGAGGGTGCGGACAGCTGGCTCCCGGGCTCGGCTGTGCCACTGACTCACTGTGTAACCTGGGGGTATGTGTGAGTTTCTTATCACTGCTGGAACAAACTACCATGTTGTAGGGGCTTAAAATGACACAAATCTGTTACCTTCCAGTTCTGGAGGTCAGATGTCCAAAATGCTTCTTTTTTCTTTCTTGAGATAGAGTCTCCCTCTGTTGCCCAGGCTGGAGTGCAGTGGTGCGATCTTGGCTCACCGCAACTTCCGTCTCCTGGGTTCATGTGGTCCACCTACCTCAGCTTCCCAAAGTGCCAGGATTACAGGCGTGAGCCACCAGGCCCAGCCCAAAATGTGTCTTATAGGCTAAAATCACGACATCTGTGTCCTTTTGCTCTTCCAGGTTAGAGGCTGCTGGCACTCCCCAGCTCTCAGGCACCTCCCCATGACCTCTCAACATCGGCATATCTCTTTCTCCCACTCTGACCCGCCTGCCTCCCTTTTATAAGGACCCTTGTGATTATATCAGGACTGCCTGCAAATCCAGGATAATTCCCCCATCCCAAGAACCTTAATCTAATCACATCGACAAAGCCCCTTCTGCCTTACAAGGCAGCATATTCACAGATTCTGAGGATTAGCATGTGGATGACTTAGGGGGTCAGTCTGGATCTCCTCCAGGGAAGTAACCTCACTTCTGTGTCCCCAACTGTGACAGTAGAAGGTCAGATAATGGCGAGGTCTTCTCCACCTGTGTAGGCTCATTTCTCGTGAAACCTCCCCTTGCCCACCCCAAAGGCCCCACCCCAAGGTCACTTCCCCGTACCGCAACTCTGGCCCTGGCAACAGCAGTTGCTGCAGCATTGAGCCCCACTGAAGACCACCAGGTGTAGATATCTGGTGCTGGGAACCTGGGTCTTCCCTGGTCCCTGCTGCTGGAAAAATTATAAATACAAAAAAAAAGCAACTTGATTTCTGACTTGCCAGGAAAATCAGAATTGCTTTTATTGGTAAATGGTTTTGAAGCTATTTGAAGCATAGAGAGCACTTTGTGAGCTGAGGGTAAGATGCCTGCACTCACAGGAAGATATCCCTGGCATAACTGTCGCACACAGCACAAAGACAGAGGGGGAGTCCCCATCCCAGGGATAGCGTGGCCCCCAGGGAACTCCCAAGAGAGACAGGCCTCATGTGATCAGAGGTTAGGCCTGGGTCAGGGGAGACAGGGGAGTGGCAGAGCAGAGATGCATCACATCTTTTATAATAGAATTGTGAACGCTACATTATATTGGCTTGTCTGCACTTTGAGATCTGCTGGGTCTACAGAGGTGCCAGTTAAACAGGTCCTGGATGAGTAAGAGAAGAATTCATAGAGTTTCAGGGCTGGGTAATGGTATGTTTTTAAAAAGTCCTTTTTTTTTTTTTTTCTTTTTTGAGATGGAGTCTCACTCTGTTTCCCAGGCTAGAAGTGCACTGGTGTGATCTCGGCTCACTGCAACCTCCACCTCCCAGGTTCAAGTGATTCTTGTACCTCAGCCTCCTGAGCAGCTGGGATTACAGGCACCCGCCTCCACGCCCGGCTAATTTTTATATTTTTAGTAGACATGGGGGTTTTGCCATGTTGGCCAGGCTGGTCTCGAGCTCCTGACCTTAGGTGATCCACCCACTTTGGCCTCCCGAAGTGCCGGGATTACAAGCGTGAGCCACCGCACCTGGCCAAAAGTCCTTTTTTTAAGAATGAAAATTTTCTCTATTTTTTGCATTATATTTTTCCTCCAAATAAATGTAACAGCAACATGTTGTCTATCCATGAAATGGATTATTATGCAGCCTTAAAAAGCAAGGGAATTCTGACGTGGACTACAAGACGGATGAACCTTGAGGACATTGTTCTAAGTGAAATTAATCACAAAGGACAAATACTGTATGATTTCACTTGTATGCAGTACCTAGAGTAGTCAAACTCATAGAAGAGAAAGTAGAATAATATTTGCCTGTGCCTGGGAGGAGGGGGAATGGGGACTTAGTATTTAATGCGGACAGAGTTTCAGTTTGGGAAGATGGAAGGAGTTCTGGAGGTGGATGGTGGTGATGGTTGCACAACAATGTGACTGTAACAATGCTAGAGAAACTTTCCATCTGAAAATGGCTAAGATTTGGCTGGGCGCTGGGGCTCGCGCCTGTAATCCCAGCACTTTAGGAGGCCGAGGCAGGCCTCCTGAGGTCAGGAATTCGAGACCAGCCTGGCCAGCATGATGAAACCCTGTCTCTGCTAAAAATACAAAAATGAGCTGGGCGTGGTGGCACATGCCTGTAATCCCAGCTACTCTGGAGGCTGAGGCAGGAGAATCACTTGAACCTGGGAGGCAGAGGTTGCAGTGAGCCAAGATGTCGCCACGGCACTCCAGCCTAAGCGACAGAGGGAGACTCCGTCTCAAAAAAAAAAAAAAAAAAAGAGAAAAAGAAAATGGCTAAGATTTAAATATATCATCTTAGCCACTTTCAAGTGGACAGTTTGTTTCTCTAGCATGAAGCTACCTTCACATTGTTGTGTTATAAATTTTACCATAATTAAAAATATTTTTGGCCGGCCTGGGCAACATGGCTAAACCCTATCTCTACAAATAAATACAAAAAATTAGCCAGGAGTGGGGTCACACATGACTGTTATCCCTGTCACTTGGGAGGCTGAGGTGGGAGGATCGCCTGGGCCCAAGAGGTCGAGGCTGCAGTGAGCTGAGATCATGCCACTGCACTCCAGCCTGGGTGACAGAGTAAGACCCTGTCTAAAAAATAAAAAATAAAAAATTTTGAACTGGATTTTAAAAATACCCCAAGGCAGGGCATCTGATGCTCAGCACAGCTGCTGCGTGAGTGAGGCTGGCTACTTCTGTGTTGTGGGTGCTGTCTTGTGCAGTGTGGAACGTTCCATGGCATCTTTGTCTTCCACCTTCCAGATGCTACTGGCGCTCTACCCAGTGTGACAACCAAAAATGTCTCCAGACATCGACAAATACCCCTGATGGGCAAGATTACCCCCAGCGGAGAACCATTGCCCTGAAGGGTTGTTGGGCAAGAGGGTTACATTAAATGGTAACCGGGAAGTACTCATCATAGTTCCTGATAAATAGCAGGAGTTTCTAGAAATATTACTTCCCAGTAGGATGCCTGCTTGACAGTGTCATGGGAGGGGACACACACACCCCTGAGTATCCTGAGACACAGCATGTCTCTTCTTCCAGCGCGCCGGTGAGCACACCATTATAGATGAATTCGGGACAGTGGGTGCTTTAGAAGGGCAGGCCTGGGAGGGAGCCACAGTGGATGCCTGACCATCCAGAGGCCGTGTGGAGCTCTGAGCACCATGACAGGCTATGGGAGGTACCAGACTCATGGACCCTTCCTGGATTTCCTCACACTGCCTAACCAGAAGGTTCTCTCTAACCAAATCATCCATAGTCACCAGACACAGGCTAGTATCCCTAGTACTCGGCCTGGGGCTCAACTCATAGGAAGTGTTTATTTTGGATGATGGAGCGGGTGGGGGTGGAGGTGGACATGCGGGGGTGATGGTGACATCAGTGGGGATAGTGGAAACTCATGCTTTTTCCCTAAGAGTATAATTTTCTATAAGGCTGGGCACAGCGGCTCACGCCTGTAATCTCAGCACTGTGGGAGGCTGAGGCAGGTGGATCACCTGAGGTCAGCAGTTCAAGACCAGCCTGGCCAACATGGTGAAACCCCATCTCTACTAAAAATACAAAACTTAGCCAGGCATTTTTTGTATTTGCCTGTAATTCCAGCTACTCAGGAGGCCGAGGCAGGAGAATTGCTTGAACCTGAGAGGCGGTGGTTACAGTGAGCCAAAGTCACGCCACTGCACTCCAGCCTGGGCGACAGATCTGCTCATTTCTTACCAGGGAAGGACAGATTACAAAAATCACGTGAACAGTCAGTCGGTTTTCCTTGCTTATGTGTGCGACGTATGTCAGTGTTTTAAGATGAGGGGTGGCACTCAGGCTAGTGTGTGGGATTCAGACACAGGTCACACCCCTGGTGCAGGGTCCCCGTTACTGCACTGCCCCTTCTACAGGGCACACTCTGTGGAGCCAGGACAAGCCAGGGTGAGCCCTTGACCTGAAGCTGCAGGTGCAGCTTCCTCTTAGCAAAATCAGCTTATTACTCAATCAGACGAAGTGTCTGTGGTGGAGACGAGACAGGAGTTTAATTGGGAATTCTCCCCCTATGCAACTGTCGATATTTAATGAAAGTGGTGGTGGAGTCCACAGGTCAGCACTATCAGAAATTAGAGCTGGTGTTCCTGGCACCTCTGTCCCCGGGAAAGAAGCAAGCCCTGCAGTTCCCTCTCGGGCTGCCTCCTTATGAATAACATTTCTCTGCGGCTTGAAGTGGCTGCAGCAGCGACTGTAGCACGTGCAGCTTCCCCAGATGCTCAGAGTGAATTAAGGACCTGGTGCCTGGGAAGAGCACTACACAGGGAGTCAGGAGACCTGGGTTCCAGTCCAGATTCCAAGTGACCTTAGACAAATTGCCCAAGTTCTCTGGGCCTCTCATCTGTAAAATAAAGAAGAGGGGCGGGGAGGGAGAGGAAGTGAGAGATATCAAAGGTGACTTCAGATCTTTTATGATGCTGTGAAACCAAGGCTGGCTGTGGGCGTGAAAGGCCAAAAAGCTGCTCTTATTTCCTGGGCCTTTGGGATTGGAGTTCCTGGAGGCTGGCAAGGAGGGCAGGGGAAGGTGTTCTACCAGCATAGGCTGGGCTCTCTTAGCCAGGGAGGGGAAGGCAGAAGAGAGTGATGGGGAGTACTAAGCTCTTGCCAGGAGCAGAGGGACCAATGCCCAGTGGTCCCTGGAGAACCTTCTATGTTTGTCCTTCCTCTAGGCCATGGAAGGAAGAATCTGCCTTCCCTGGAAGTTGTAGCTGCAGTAATGGCTGCAGGGTATTTTATTGTGTAGATGAGCCACGATTTACTTACTCAGCCCCGGAAGGTTTCCAGTTTTCTCTCCTAGAAGCAATGCTGCTGTGAACAGCCTTGCCCACATTCTTCATGATTTCTCTAAGACACATTCCCACAAGTTGGAGGTTGTGGAAATGGATGGGGTTGGGTGGGCTGGATCCATCATACTTCTCTCCAATCCCCCCTTCGCATGACGGCCTTTCACCTTGGGAAGACTTGCAAAGCTCATGCCATAGCTCCTGGGCAGGCAGTTCACAGAAGGACACATCCAAGTTTCCAGTGAGCACGTAATACAACGTTCAGCTCTCCTAATAATCAGATAAATGCAAACTAAATCAACAATATACCCTTTCATGGCTTATCAGATTGATAAAGATGAAAGAGTGACAAAATCCAGTGTTGGCGCAAGTTCAAGGACTCACCCACAACCTTCAACTTGTGGGAATGTATCTTAGGGAAATAATTAAGAATGTGTTTGGCCAGGCGCGGTGGCTCACGCCTGTAATCCCAGCACTTTGGGAGGCCGAGGTGGGCGGATCACGAGGTCAGGAGTTCAAGACCAGTCTGGCCAACATGGTGAAACCCCGTCTCTACTAAAAATACAAAAATTAGCCAGGCATGGTGGGAAGTGCCTGTAATTCCAGCTTCTCAGGAGGCTGAGGCAGGAGAATTGCTTGAACCCGGGAGGCGGAGGTTGCAGTGAGCTGAGATCCCACCACCACTGTACTCCAGCCTGGGTGACAGAGCAGGACTCCATCTCAGAAAAAAAAAAAAAATGTGTGCAAGGCTGTTCATAGCAGCATTAGTTCTAGGAGAGAAAACTGGAAAGATCCTGGGGTTGGGTAAGTAAATCATGGCTCATCTACACAATAAAATGCCTTGCAGCCATTAAAAATGATATCTTATATTTGTTGAATGGAAAGATGTTCCCAGTATGGTTATCCAACAGAGTGGTGGAGTATATTTCTGCTTGGTAGATTTATGTACACACACACACACACACACACATACACACACACACACACAATCTAGAAAGGTATAAGCCAAGTGTTAACTGTTTTTTTTTTAATTCTCCCTTCTCTTTGATTATTTTTATTGTCTCAGTATATATGTGAGCTTTGCCTAATGAGTGGAGGTAAGAAAACAAAAAAATATTTTTAATGACAAAAAGCACTTACCAGAGCCTGTTGTTAATCTGAGTTACGCAGTTCCCAGGAGGCCAGATCAGGGGAAAGGCCCTGAGGGATCCTCTGGCTGCAGGCCTGTTTGTTGGCAAGGGGCTGGTCCGGTGCAAGAGATTAATCTCAATCTAACATCCGCTGTGTCACTGTCTATTTCTGGAGAATGGCAGCTCTTCACCTTCTCCAGCTCAGGTGTCAGCTCCTAGGGAGAAGTCATCACTCAAGGGGAGGGAGCCCAGACGGGTGGTGACGGGCAGGCCACCAAGCCGCCCTGCACAAGGGAGATGCCTGTCTCTTCTGAATGTGCCCTGGAAGAGAAGGAAGTTGTGGTTATAAGGGGAGGGCGCTGTGGGCCCTGTTCTTCATAGGCCAGAATGAGATGGAGCCCACTTTGGTTTCAGTGGGTTGGAGGTAGACCCATCACAAGACAAAAAAGGTGGGAAGAAGTCAACTTCTCACCAGTTGAGCCTGCCTATTGTGGGGAGGTGAGCTGCATGACTCCTACTGCCTCCCAAAGCCCTTGTGCCACCAAGCACGTGGTTTTATAGAACAACAGGACCCAGTTAAATGATTGTGGCTGTGGGACAAAGGCTGACAGGACAGGAGCCCAATTCATTCTTGAATTCCATTGTCCTAGAATCCATCGGTTGGGTATCTTGAGCGTAAACAACGGAAGCCAACTCTGACTAATGCAGGCAGGGAAGGAATATGTTGCAGGGATGTCAGATAGTTCACAGAATTGAAGAGAAGCCTGGAGAAGCAGGCTCAGAAGAGAATGGGGCAGCTCTGCAGGTGGAGAACGCAGAACCAATGGACAGTTTCTGCAGGATGGGGCTGCTGGCTGGACTGAATGGGTTCCAGCTGTGTATGTTGTCAGTCCACCCAAGACTCAGTACTGGGACAGACAGACTCTGGCTCCGTGTGGATTGGGTACCGACCTCTATGCTAGGAGAGGGCCACACATTTTAAGAAAGTTAGGCTAGGTGCAGTGGCTCACGCCTGTAATCCCAGCACTTTAGGAGGTTGAGGCAGGTGGATCGCTTGAGTCTGGGAGTTCGAGACCAGCCTGGGCAACATAGTGAAATCTTGTCTCTACCAAAAATAAAAAAAATTAGCTGGGCATGGTGGTGCACACCTGTAGCCCCAGTTACTTGAGAGGCTGAGGTGGGAAGATCAGTTGAACCCGGGAGGTGGAGGTTGCAGTGAGCCGAGACCGTGCCACTGCACTCCAGCCTGGGTGACAGGGTGAGACCCTGTCTCAAAAAAAAAAAAAAAAAAAAAAAAGATGTACCAAGACATGCTTCATGGGTGAGAGATGATTGCCCCCAAAAGGAAGCTGGGGAATTGCCTCAGGAGAGATGAAGGGGGAGAAGCCAGAGGGCAACAGGTGGCTATGAAATATGTGATTCCTATAGTGGGTTGAATTGCATCCCCCGAAAAGGCGTGTCCAAGTCCTAAGTCTTGGCGCCTATGAATGTGACCTTATTTGGAAAAAGGGTCCTTGCAAATGTAATTAATTGAAGGATCTGGAGATGAGATCATCCTGGACTGAGGGTAGGACTGTCCTAAATCCAATGGCAGAGGTCCTTGTAAGGGAAAGGCAGAGGGAGACTTGCAAGATGGAGACACAGAGCAGAGGCCGTATGGAGACAGAGGGAGAGGCTGGAGGGAGGCAGCCATAAGCCAAAGGATGTGAAGAATCACCAGAAGAGTTCGAGACCAGCCTGGCCAACATGGCAAAACCCATCTGTACTAAAAATACAAAAATTAGCCAGGCGTGGTGGTGGGCGCCTGTAATCCCAGCTATTCGGGAGGCTGAGGAAGGAGAATCATTTGAACCCGGCAGGCAGAGCTTGCAGTGAGCCTGAACCCGGCAGGCAGAGCTTGCAGTGAGCCAAGACCACACCACTGCACTCCAGCCAGCTGGGTGACAGAGCGAGACTCCTTCTCAAAAAAAAAAAAAAAAAAAAAGAACCATCAGAAGCTGGAGGAGGCCAGGAAGGATTCTCCCCAGAACCTTCGGAGGGAGCCCAGCCTGGCTGACACCTTAATTTCAGAATTCCGGCCTCCAAAACTATGAGAGAATAAATTTGTTTTAAGCCCCTCGGTTTGTGGTGATTTGTAACAGCAGCCCAAAAAACAAACACAGCATGCAACCCCCCTAGAATGACCTTTTAGTGCTCTTTGCCCTGAGTACTCCAGGCTCAGGCCACCAATGGAGGTCGCATGAGCCCCAAACCAGATTGACAAGACATTGTGCAGCTTTGGCATAATTGTAGGACCCTCTGGGTCTTAGTGTCCTGGCAATAACTTGTGCAAGCATTCTTCTTCTTCTTCTTCTTCTTTTTTTTTTTTTTTTTGAGATGGAGTCTCGCTCTCGCCCAGGCTGGAGTACAGTGGCACAATCTTGGCTCACTGCAAACTCCGCCTCCCGAGTTCACGCCATTCTCCTTCCTCAGCCTCCTGAGTAGATGGGACTACAGTCGCCCACCACCACACCCGGCTAATTTTTTGTATTTTAATAGAGACAGGGTTTCACCGTGTTAGCCAGGATGGTCTCGATCTCCTGACCTCATGATCTACCCGCCTCGGCCTCCCAAAGTGCTGGGATTACAGGTGTGAGCCACTGCGCCCAGCCGTATTTTTTTTTTTTTTTTTTTTTAAGATGGGGTTTTGCTCTTGTTGCCCAGGCTGGAGTACAATGGCGTGATCTTGGCTCATCACAACCTCCGCCTCCTGGGTTCAAGCGATTCTCCTGCCTCAGCCTCCTGAGTAGGTGGGATTACAGGCAGGCGCCATCACGCCTGACTAATTTTGTATTTTTGGTAGAGACGGGGTTTCTCCATGTTGGTCAGGGTGGTCTTGAACTCCTGACCTCAGGTGATCCCCCTGCCTCAGCCTCCCAAAGTGCTGGGATTACAGGCGTGAGCCACCGTGCCTGGCCTGTGCAAACATTCTTAAGGCAACAGGGAAGGGTACTGTCTAACTGCATAGGCACTAGGGTGAGACCACCTGATTCTAGATCCTGGCGCTTCCATTCTTAGCTGGATAACCTCAAGCAGGTAACATAACTGTTCAGTTTGCTTGTCTGTGAACCAGGATCATCCCAGTACCAGCCGCAGAGTTTGTTTTGTAGATTAAAGGAGAGCAGGCAATGCAGACTGCTTAGAAGAATATCTGGCATATGGTGAGGGTGCAAGAGAGGTTGGCTGATGCATCTCCACTCTGTTTCCAAAGATCAATGAGAATTTCCACCTCTCAAGAGAGGAAAGCATGAAAACATACACAGCTTCTCTCTACTCCAGAGAGTTGCATGTTACCTGCTGGTGAATCTGGGGGAAAGAACTTTTGTCCTAGAAGGCAGGGGCCTGTGCCGGTCCAGAACCATCAGCCACTGGGGATCCATCTGTCTGATGGGGGAGCTGGTTTCAGAACCCATTTGTGGCCACACATCTAAGCCACGTTCCCTGATCCTGTCTTTATTCATATGTTGATTCAAAAATATTGTTTACAGGTTCTAGTACTAGGAATACAGCAGGTAACAAAACAAAACGATGGACTTCACATAGCCGACATGGGGGTGGGGGAGGAGCAGGGGGGCAGAAAATAAATACCTGTGCAGAGAAAAATAAAGAGGGAACGGGGAGATGGAGGATGATGGGGTGGGGAGCGCGGCTGCTTTGAATGGAGGCAGGGAGGCCTCTTTGAGAAGGTGACTGTCTAGTCACCTGACGAAAGGGAAGGAGCGAGCCAGGCAGAGCAGGCAGGTGCAGAGGCCCTGACAGTGGCCTGCGCGGGGATGTTTGAGGAACAGCAAGCAAGGTGGAGTGGAGGGGTTTAGCAGGGGTGATAGGGACTGTGGATTTCATTTTAAGAGAGCTGGGGAGCCACTGAGGGGTGTTGAGCAGAGGAATGACTAGAGATACTTATAATAAATCTCTCTACACACACGCGCGTGCTGGCTCCCTCTCCCTTCCCTTCCCCTCCCCTTCCCTCCCCTCCCTGCTCCTCCCCTCCCCGCTTCTCTCCTCTCTGTTGGTTCTGTTTCTCCGGAGCACCCTAATATGGGCACCCTCCTCATATATCTGGAGTCAGACACAGGCTCAGTCTGAAACTTCACAAATCTGAACAATGCTAACCACAGGGTTCTCGAGCATGTGCATGGCCCGGTACTGTGGTGAGAGCTTTTCGGATATTCCCTTGTTTCATGTTCACAGTGTCATCTCGAGGTGGCACTCAGGGTGGCTGGGCCTGGCCCAGGGTCACACAGGGACCATGTGGTGGAGTGGTCCAGCCTGGGGTCTGTCCTAACCCTAATGTGGGCAGCATCTCTCCATTCTGTATTTCAGGGCATCCAGGGAGCCCTTCTGACAAGGGTGTCCAGAAGCTGTGCTCCCTGGATGCCTGGTGGCTTCACCTTCCCAGCCTTTCCAGCTCATAGTGGGACCAGAAGGGTGGCTGGAGAGTTCTAGGCCATCTCTTTAGAAGACACTGTGCCTGGGCTGGGTGTGGTGGCTCACGCCTGTAATCCCAGCACTTTGGGAGGCCGAGGCAGGTGGATCACCTGAGGTCAGGAGTTTGAGACCAGCCTGGCCAAGGTGAAACCCCATCTCTACTAAACATACAAAAATTAGCTGGGCGTGGTGGCATTCACCTGTAATCCCAGTTACTCGGGAGGCTGAGGCAGGAGAATTGCTTGAGCCCAGGTGGCAGAGGTTCCAGTGAGCCGAGATCACACAACTGCACTCCAGCCTGGGCTACAGAGCAAGACTCTGTCTCAAAATTAAATAAATAAATTAATAAAATTAAAAAAAAAAAAAAAAGACACTGTGCCTCGAGGGAGCTTGTTGGGAGGGGCTGGGCCAGGCTGGTGCAGCCCCAGGTCTCATGCCTGGGAGAGTGGGAGGCACGATGCAGTGGCCAAGCTCCAGAGCCAGACCAGCTGGGGTCAGGCCCAGCTCCGGCATTTCCCTGCTACGTGGCCCTGGGCAAGTCACTTGCCCTCTCTGTGCCTCAGTTTGGTCAGCTGTAAGATGGGGGTACTTATAGTGGCCTTCCGATCAGGTTGGCCTGAGGAATAAACAAGGCTAGTACGTTTTGTGAAGCTTCGAGTGTGCCAGGCACACACCAGGTGCTGTGAAGTATTGGCTTTCCTTCGCTATTCTTAACTTAGACAGCTGAAGGGATGGGTCGGGAAGAGGAGAACATTCCAAGGTCAAGTAGGAACATCGCAGGGATCCCATCGTCACCTCCATGTGCCACATGCCAGCCCATCCTTCCACTGTCCTGCTGATCCAGCCCCCAAAGCCCCCTCTGTGAGCTTGCCCTTGACCTGTCTTGTGGGGCTTTGCACTTTTTTTTTCTTTTTTCCTTTTTTTTTTTTTCAAGATAGAGTCTTATTCGGCAGCGCAAGCTGGAGTGCAGTGGCGTGATCTCGGCTCCCTGCAGCCTTTGCCTCTGGGGCTCAACCGATTTTCCTGTCTCAGCCTCCCAAGTAGCTGGGACTAGAGGCGTGCACCACCACACCTGGTTAGTTTTTTTGTTATTTTTAGTAGAGACGGGGTTTCACCATGTTGCCCGGGGTGGTCTCGAACTCCCGTGTTCAGGCGATCCACCCGCCTCGGCCTCCCAAAGTGCTGGGGTTACAGGTGTGAGCCACCGTGCCTGGCCAGGCTTTGCACTTTGTACTTTAAGTGTCCTCTTTTGTGCCTGTATCCCAATGCCTCTCTTGTAAGACCTAAGCTCCATGAGGCCAGGGCCACCTCTCTCTGTCTCTCTCTCTTCCTCCCTCTCTCCCTGCCTTCCTTCCATCCTCCCTTCCTTCCTTCCTTTTGTATCCTGCATGGCATGTAGCATAAAGCCTCACCTGTTTTGCTTAATGCATGAATTAAAGGAAGCCATTTAATAACGAAATGTCTATTTATTGACTAAAAATAGGCCCATCTTAGAAGGTTATACTATCTTAGTCTTCTCAGGCTGCCATAAGAAAACACCATAGATTGGTGGTTTAACAAGCACGCATTTGTTTCCTCACAGTTTTGGAGGGCGGAAGTCTGAGATCAGGGTGCCAGCACGGCTGGGTTCTGGAGAGGGCTCTCTTCCTGGCTTGCAGACGGTCGCCTTCTTTCTGGCTCCTCACATGGCAGAAAGAGAGAAAGAAAGTGAGAGACAGAGACAGATTGGGAGAGCTCTCTGGTGTCTCTTATAAGAACACATTGGCTGGGCGCGGTGGCTCATGCCTGTAATCCCAGCACTTTGGGAGGCTGAGGCGGGCAGATCACAAGGTCAGGAGATCGAGACCATCCTGGCTAACAAAGTGAAACCTTGTCTCTACTAAAAAAATACAAAAAAAATTAGCCGGGCATGGTGGCGGGTGCCTGTAGTCTCAGCTACTCTGGAGGCTGAGGAAGGAGAATGGTGTGAACCTGGGAGGCGGACCTTGCAGTGAGCCAAGATCATGCCACTGCACTCCAGCCTGGGTGACAGAGCGAGACTCCGTCTGAAAAAAAAACAAAAATAAAAACATAAGAACACTAATCCCTGGCCAGATGCCGTGTCTCACATCTGTAGTCCTAGCACTTTGGCAGGCCAAGGTGGGTGGATCACTTGAGGTCAGGAGTTTGAGACCAGTCTGGCCAACATGGTGAAACCCCGTCTGTACTAAAAATACAAAAATTAGCTGGGCATGGTGGTGCATGCCTGTAATCCCAGCTACTTGGGAGGCTGAGGCAGGAGAATCGCTTGAATCCGGGAAGCAGAGGTTGTGGTGAGTCGAGATTGCGCCACTGCACTCCAGAGTAGACTCCATCTTGTGGGGGGTGCGAAGGAAGAACACTAATCCCATCAGGACAGCCACACCCTAATTACCTAATCTCATCTAACCCTAACTGCCTCCCAGAGGCCTCACCTCCAAATACCATCACACTGGGGGCTAGGGCTTCCACATATGCATTTTACGGATCTAAATGTTTAGGCCATAATAGCCACCTAATGGCTGGGCCTGGTGGCTCACACCTTTAATCTCAGAGCTTGGTGAAGCTGAGGTGGGAGGATTGCTTGAGGACAGCAGTTGGAGACCAGCCTGGGTGTATTAGTCTGTTCTCATGCTGCTAATAAAGACATACTTGAGACTGGGAAATTTATAAAGGAAAGAGGTTTAATGGACTCACAGTTCGACATGGCTGGGGAGGCCTCACAATCATGGTGGAAGATGAAGGAGGAGCAAACTCACATCTTACACGGTGGCAGGCAAGAGCACATGTAGAGGGGAATTCCCATTTATGAAAACATCATGGTACTGAGACTTATTCACAACCAGGAGAACAGTATGGGGGAAACCTACCAACCCCGTGATTCAATTATCTCCACCTTAACAGTTAGGGATTATTACAATTCAAGGTGACATTTGGGTAAGGACACAGCCAAACCATATCACTGGGCAACATAGCAAGACCCTGTCTTTACAAAAAAATTTAAAAGTCTACATAATAGCTATATACTTAGTAGAGCATTTCAGTCTAAAGCAGTGATCCTCAGTTTTTTTTTTTTTTTAGACGGAGTTTCACTCTTATTACCCAGGCTGGAGTGCAATGGCCTGATCTCAGCTCACTGCAGCCTCTACCTCCTGGGTTCAAGCAGTTCTCCTGCCTCAGCCTCCCAAGTAGCTGGGATTACAGGCATGCGCCACCATGCCCAGCTAATTTTTGTATTTTTAGTGCAGATAGGGTTTCGCCATGTTGGCCAGGCTGGTCTCGAGCTCCTGACCTCAGGTGATCCACCCGCCTCAGCCTCCCAAAGTGCTGGGATTACAGGCATGAGCCACCGCGCCTGGACTGGAGACAGTTTTGATTGTCACACTGGGTGGGGGATGTTGCTGGCATCTGGTAGGTGGAGGCCAGGGATGCTGCTAAACATCCTACAGGACACAGGACAGCCCCTATGTCAAAAAATGATCCTATCCCAAATGTCAGTAACGGCCAAGTTGAGAAACCCTGGTCTAAACAAAGGTCCCCTAGGTGAGAAGAGGGGACCCTGGAGTCTGCCTTTGCCAAGTCCAGAGTTGTGCTGTTGGCTTCACAGCCTTTATAGACAGCTTTTGTAGCAATACCCTCAGCCTTGTGCTGGGCCCTCCCTGCCTGGCAGACTCTCTTTGTCCAACTCTTCTTATTTCTCTGCCCTTTGTGAGCTATGAAAGCTCATCAAGTCAGTGGATCTTATCATGAAAGCCCCACTAAGCACTGCCATTCCGAAGTCCCTGCCCCTGGTGGGCTTGTGTGCACCGTTTTTCAAACAAGCCCATTTCTTCTAGCCACAGAGAAATGTGAGATGACATTTTCTAAAATTATCACTTTGTAAAAATGCCAAGATGAGTCTCAAGGCACAAAGAACATTGTGGAAATCAGAACTGACTTGGGAAGTGGTGGCTTGCAAAGGTTGGATTTAAACGGGAGGCGCCATGGACTTATGTTGTTGGGTTGTGGTGGTTTTCCAGCTGATACCGCTTCCTGAAGATGAGGATTTCTAGAAAATTTCTCCAGCTAAATAATGATCTGTCACTAGTTTGGAGGCTGCAAATAATCTGCTGGCTTTAGAAACCGTCTGTGCTTCACACAGTCTGTTGGTGTCCATCTTATTTATTTTCATATCATTTTTGGCTGGGGTGGGCTGTTAGGAAGCAGATTGATTGATGTTTTTCCATTTTTTCATTGAAGACATCAGTGTCTGCAAAAAAAAAAAAAAAAAAAAAGCCCCAGTATAACTTTGTTTTAAAGTGCTCCTGTTTTTATTTTTAGTTTTTAAAAGATAAAGCTCTCCTGTTTTATTCAAATGCATTTAAAATTCTCAGGAGAAGTTTGGCCTCTTTAAGAAAAAGAAAGAGTCAAAAACAGTAATCAAGTGTAAATTGGGGAGGCCTGCAGACCTCTGGTCCAGCTAATTCCTTGGGTATATAAAGCAGACACTGATTCCGGGAGAGGAGGGAACGCAGAGTCTGGTTGCTAGGCAATGGTTCCCATGGGACAGAAGCATCCATGGGTTGGCTGTAGACTACATAAAAGATGGGGCAGGACAGAAGGAAGGAGGATGCTCAGACCCTATTCCTCCATCTTCTGTTTCTGAGATGGAGAAAAAAAGGCACACAAAACCCCCTATGGTGGTTGCAGGGTTGCTGTGTAATTAGCAGGGCTGCTTTTTCCAGGACAGAAGCCTGCTAATTATTGAGGTGTGAAGAAATCATTTCAACTTTCACATAATGCTGGAAATGGGTTAAGGGTCAGCTTTATGAAACCTGGAAGCACTAAAAAAGAGAGCAAGTGAAGGTTTTCCTGAGAGTTGAACAAAGCCAGAGGCAAGCGGAGGCTGAAGGCAGTTGAGCTTCATGTCAAAATGGCGTCCTTGCATCTCTCTCTCTCTCTGGCTCTTCTCACTGAGAAAAGGGCACCTTGTTAATCAAAGGATAAGAGTAAGCTTCCACAGCCAAGTGGCTGGGTTCAAATCCTGGCTTCATCACTGTGAAGCTGCATTGCCAAAGGCAAGCTATGCAAATGCTCTCAGTTTTCTCATCCATGAAATGGACATAACAACAGCACTTACCTCATAAGATTGTTGTGAGTAAAAACGTGTGTAGCGATTAGAACAAGATCTGCACGGAGTAAGTGCAACATGACTGTTAGTTACTACTCTATTTATTTTTCTCTCCTCTTCCAGATCAGAAACAAAAGATCTGAACTCTTTATGCATTCTAATACAATTCATTCTCTTATAACCGAGGTTTGTAAAATCATGGTCATCATTTGAATTTGTACATAGCTTATATTGTGTATCAGTCAGGATGATTATGCTTGGTAACAAACAGCTTTAGCAGCTCTGTACAACATAAGCTATTTCTTTGGTTCATGTCCAAGGAGGGCTGGTAATGGCGATGAGGGGGCTCCGTTCATAATATTTATTCAGAGACCTTAACCATCAGGGGCTTTATCTCAACACATGGTATGTTTCTCACCTAAGCTGATGCTAAATTCTCCTATGTTCACTCAGCTACCCCTGGCTACATTGTGTTCCCCGAATGCTGAGCTCTTTCCCAACATTTCTTTTTTTTTTTGACACAGGGTCTCACTGTTGTCTGGGCTAGAGTGCAGTGGCGTGATCATAGCCTCAGTCTACCAGGCTCAAATGATCCTCCTGCCTCAGCTTCCTGAGTAGCTTGAACTACGGGTGTGTACCACCAGACCTGGCTAATTTTTAAATTTTCTGTAGAGACAGGGTCTTGCTATGTTGCTCAGGCTGGTCTCGAACTCCTGAGCTCAAGTGAGTCTCTCATCTTGGCCTCCCAAAGTGTTGGGATTATAGACATGAGCCACCACACCCAGCCTCTTTCCCAGCTTCTTGTCTCTGCCTAGAATGTTCTTCTCATGGCTAGTTTCATCTCATCCTTTTGACCTTAGCTGAAATAATACCTCCTGACCACCCCTTCTAAAGACAATTCTTTGTCCCAGACTTTCTTTATCATTCTACCCTGACGTTTCACCCTAAACATTTTACATATGTCTTGAACTATTCATTTATTGTCTAAAATGTAAGCTGAATGAAGGCAAAGGCTTTGTTTTGTTTCCTGCTGTATCCCCAGGGCCTCGTACATGGCAAATACTCAAAAATATCTGTGGCATAAATGAATGTCTATCTTCTTGCACTAGAATTTACACTCTCTGAGGGTAGAGGACTTAGTTGCCTTGTATATCACCAACCCGGTTGTTGGCCCAAGAGAAGTACAAATTCAAGCCTGGGCAACATGGTGAAATCTCATCTTCAATACATTCTTTTTTTTTTTTGAGATGGAGTCTCGCTCTGTCGCCCAGGCTAGAGTGCAGTGGGGCTATCTCGGCTCACTGCAGCCTTCGCCTCCTGGGTTCAAGTGATTCTTGTGCCTCAGCCTCCCGAGTAGCTGGAATTACAGGAGCACACCACCATGCCTGGCTAATTTTGTATTTTGTATTTTTAGTAGAAACAGGGTTTCACCATGTTGGCCAGGCTGGTCCTGAACTCCAGACCTTAAGTGATCCATCCACCTCGGCCTCCTAAAGTGCTGAGATTACAGGTGTGAGCCTCCACGCCTGACCAATATGTTCTTATTAAATGAATAAATGAGCATATGGAGAGCCACCTCTCATGGTGCCCAGTTTCTCACGTCTCAGGCAAGTCTCCCTTTTGATTCATATAAGCAGATGGAGGGTACAGAATCCACCTGTCTGTAATTCTCAAAGCTGCCTTCTACTGCACTTGATGGCAGGTGGGATTCCCCAAAAGCAGTAGTTTAGTGATAAGGGAACCATCCTCGGGAGGTGTCTCTAAAATGTTATAAGCCCATTATGCTAAGATACCACCAGCTGACTGGCAACTTCTGTCACTGTCATGTGATGGCAGCCACGGGAAGAAAGCATCAGTTTCCTGTGTCTGTATCACCTGCATCCCTGGCGCTTTTCTTCTTGGCTTTCTTCCCCTTTCCTCTTCGTTTTGGAGACACAGTGGCTACAGGCCAAGTCTCTGGAGACAGTTTGCTTGACTTGTAATCCAGGCTCAGCCACATACTAGCTGTACAGCTTTGGGCAAGTTACATGACCACTCTGAGCCTGTTCCCCCATCTGTAAAATGGGGATGATAATGGAACCCACCCCCATGGAGTGGTTGTAAGGATTAAATGAATCAATATAGCCAAATGCTTAGAACAGTACCCGGCCTGTGGTAAGGCCCATGTAGCATGTATGTGTTATTAATTATAAAGCTCTCGCTCAGCACACACTCACTTGTGGTCTTTTTCTAGGCTGGAGGGTTTGAAATGTCTTCATAAATTAGTCAAACACTCTTCAAGTAAAATTGGGAAGACAATCCTAACATATAAAACACAGTTTTAAAGGGCTCCTCTAAGGCCAGGCGTGGTGGCTCACACCTGTAATTCCAGCACTTTAGGAGGCCGAGGTGGGCAGATCACTTGAGGCCAGGAGTTTGAGACTAGCCAGGCCAACATGGTGAAACTTCATCTCTACTAACAATATAGAAATTAGCTAGGTATGGTGGCGCACACCTGTGATCCCAGCTACTCGGGAAGCTGAGGCACAAGAATCACTTGAACCCAGGAGGTGGAGGTTGTAGTAAGCTGTGATTGTGCCACTGCATTCCAGCCTGGGCAACAGAGCGAGACTCTGTCTCAAAAATAAATAAATACATAAATTTTAAAAAAAAGGGCTCCTCTGGTCCTAGTGGAAGTGAGTGTCCTAGAAGTTCTCAAACCCCTTGCCAACCTCCTCTGACAACTAGAAAATAATGCTTCTTGAAGTGGGTCTCAGGATCCACAGCATCAGAATCACCTGGTTATTAAAAGTACTTATTAAACATGCAGAGTTTAGGGCCCCACCCCAGACCTACTGAATCAGATTCCCCATGGGTGGTGCCTTGGAACCTGCATTTTAACAGTCTTTAGGTGATTCCTAAGCACATGGAAGCTTCCTCCAAGCTTCCAAGTACCAAGCACTATTTGAAGGCCACCTTCAGATACACCCTTATGTTCTCCACCCCTGTCAAGGGAAAATCCTTTTGGGGTTGTGGGGTTCCTACAATACAATGCTAACCCTCCTTTCACTTCCACTCAGAGGACAGTGAAGAGGAAGATAGTATCTAACTTGGAAAATGGCACTACCAAGTGAAGGGTCTGTCCACTAGTTGGCACTGACCCATCCCACTGCATCTGCCCCAACCTCCACTCCTGCTACTAGCCGGGTCTGGATTAGGGTCTACAGAGGTCCTAAACCCGAAACAGATAATGGTGCCCTTCTATCCCCGCTCTGAGTAATTCAAAATCAAAAGAGTACTAAGCCTGGCTGGGCATGGTGGCTCATGCCTGTAATCCTAGCACTTTCGGAGGCCAAGGTGGGCGGATCACCTGTCCAGGAGTTCAAGACCAGCCTGGACAACGTGGTGAAACCCCATCTCTACTAAAAATACTAAAATTAGTCAGGTGTGGTGGCGCACGCCTGTAATCCCAGCTACTCGGGAGGCTGAGGCAGGAGAATCACTTGAACCCAGGAGGTGGAGGTTGAGGTGAGCCGAGATCATGCCATTACACTCCGGCCTGGGCAACAGAGACTCCATCTCAAAAACAAAAAACAAAAAACAGAAAAAACCAAAAAGAGGCCAGGTGCAGTGGCTCACACCTGTAATCCCAGCACTTTGGGAGGCCGAGGTGGGTGGCTCATGAGATCAGGAAATCGAGACCACCCGGCCAACACGGTGAAACCCCATCTCTACTAAAAATACAAAAAATTAGCTGGGCGTGGTGGCAGTCGCCTGTAGTCCCAGCTACTCAGGAGTCTGAGGCAGAATGGCATGAACCCAGGAGGCAGAGCTTGCAATGAGCCAAGATCTCGCCACTGCACTCCAGCCCGGGCGACAGAGCAAGACTCAGTCTCAAAAAAAAAAAAAAAAGAAAAACCTGAAAATAGGTCAGTGAAGACCAGCACATTCCAATTTTTTCCCATGGTGATCACTCTAAGGCTTTTTTTTTTTTTTTTTAGTTTAAATTCCGTTTAAATAAGTCTTTTACCCCCTTTTATTTTTGGGAGGATGCTTGCACATTACTGGCTTTGTAAGCACCTGCCTTGTCAACTTTTAGGCAACCTTGAGCTGCAGTCTAAATCTCTCTCTCCTCTGCCTGCCTTTTCTCAGGCCTCGATGAAATCCAGTGCTCCCTGCCCATGGAGAGCAGGAGGGTATCCCTGCGTGAGCTGTCGGAGGCCAGCTTCAGCGAGTGTAGGTTCAGCCTGTCACTCACAGACCTCTTCATCATCATTTTCTCCGGCGTGGCCGTGTCCATTGCGGCCATCATCTCCAGCTTCTTTCTGGCCACCGTGGTGCAGTGCTTCCAGAGGTGTGCACCCAACAAAGATGCGGAGGATGAAGATGAGGACGAGGATGACTGAGCCACCTCCTCCCTCCCGCTCCTTACTCTCCAGCACTGAACCCGAAGCTTTCTCCAAGAAGAGAGGGAAATGCTGAAAATGGAAAAGCATTGGCCACCGTCCGTGAAACGAACAGAGCCTGTTCCATGTCTTGGCCCCTGGGTACACCTGGGACCACCGATCTCAGAGTTTAGAATCAGCAGAGCACAGAAGCCCAGGAAGGATGGAGGGAATTATTCCTGGAGCATAACCTGCCTCTCAGATTGAGGTGTGTGTTGGGGGAGAAGATGACCAAGTCAGCCTTCATGGCTGATGACTAAAAGCCTCCCCCAGGAGATATGAAGACTGGCAGCTTTCAATGGCAAAGATGATTTTATGCCATTCTTTTTCTGACCTGTACTGGGAGATCATGGAACATCTGCCTTCCTCCCAAGAAATAGCAGCTCAAACAGTGGAGATTCAAATTCAGATCATTCACCACAAGAATGAGAACCTTGATCCTTATATAATAGGCCTCAGCAACCTTGGGGTGTTACACTGAGAACTAATAAACTCGTGTGCAATAAACTAAATGTTTATGTTCCCCCAGATTTTATATGTTGAAACCTAATCCCCAATGTGATGGTATTTGGAGGTGGGGCTTTTGGGAGGTGATTAGGTTTAGATCATGTCATGAGGATGGGGCCCAAATGATGGGATTAGTGCCCTCATGAAAGGTGGCCCCAGAGAGCTCCTTCACCCCTCCAACACTTGAGGATGCAGCAAGAAATCAGCCGCCCATGAACCGAGAAGCAGGCCCTCACCAGAACCCAACCATGCTGGCACCCAGATCTCAGACTTCCAGCCTCCAGAACTGGGAGAAATAAATAAATATCTGTTGTTTGTAAGCCACTCAATCTCTGGTATTCTGTTATAGTGGTCGAAATGGACCCATGAAGAAGCTAAGAACTGGTCAGAGGGTGTCTGTTGTTAATTTTGGTAAGCTGGTTGGGAAAACTTTGACTTGACATAACTCAAACCCTGATCTTTATCCTAAGCGGTAGCGACTTGTAGAGGAAGGATTAGTTGCTTTGTACAGTTGTGATGGTCTCTCTGCTCAGCATCATTTTTCCTTCTGAAGGACAGACAGGTTGTTCTCCTCCATCACCCACTTCCTGAGTCCCTTCCCGGCTACTCTCTATGTCAGCACAGTTCTAGATCTCCGGAACTTTTGGTAAACTTGCCCGGAGGCCAGGATTCCAATCAACATGTTGCACTGGATCAACCAAATGCTTAAACAAACAAACAAACAAAACACTGGGACTTGGGCTCTGAAAAACTTCCATCAGTGGCCCTTAGGGTGTATGTGACATTGCTTTGGTGCACAGGCTATGACAGGCACCAAAAAAAGTATTTTCCAGGATGTGGAATGCAGCACTTTGGTTCAGAGACAATATGAAACAAACAAGTCTTAACACCCCAGTGGGTTAATACAAGATAGCTTGTGCTAGCAGCATTGGATGAGGCTGGGGGCTGAGACTTGGATGAGGGCCTCACACCAACTCTCGAGATATTTTTGAGAATCGTTTCTCCATTGTTTCCTATCATATATTCCTGGTTCTTTCCTCCTTTGCTCCCTTCCATCTTTGCCCTCATAAATAGCTATCGAGTGCTTGAGTGCCAGGTACTGGTCCAGGCACTGTGGCTATGCATTGGATAGGAAACACAGGTTCCCTGCTCTCTTGTGTGTTATATTCTTATGGGTAGAACATAAAACAAGCAGGGAAACAAAACTACCATTGCAGGTAGAGATAAGTATCATTAAGGAAATAAACGAGGTCCTTTGACAGAGAGTCACTGGGAGAAGACACTCCAGCGGAGGTAGTGGGGTGTGTTAGGGTTCTCCAGAGAAACAGAACCAAAAGCAGACAGACAGAAAAAGAGATTTATTGTAAGGAATTGGCTCAGGAGATGATGGAGGCTGAGATGTCCCATGATCTGCAGTTGGTGAGCTGGAGACAGGAGAGCTGATGGTGTAGTCCCAGGCCAAGGGCAGGAGAAGACTCAGCTCAGCAGTCAGGCAGAAAAACAGTGGATTCTTCCTTCCTCCACCTTTTTGTTGTATTGAGGCCCTTATTGGATTAGATGAGGCCTGACACATTGGGGAGGGCCATCTGCTTTACTCAGTCCACCTGTTCCAATGTTAATCCCATCCAAAAACACACAGACACACCTGGAAATAGTTTAACCAAATATCTGGGTACCCCATGGCCCAGTCAGGTTGACACAAAATTAACCATCACATCGCAGAATGCCTTTGATTGGGTGGCTTTTGGGCTGAATCCTGCTTCCCCCTTCTCCCGCCTCCTAACCTCGTCCCTTCTTTCCTACTCTCCCACTCTCTTTCTCCACCCTTTTCTCCCCTTCAGCCTAGAGGAGACTCTGGGTCACCCTTCTGCTCCCCATCATTGCAGTCTCCAGTGGAGGAGACCGCTGGCTCAGGAGGGCTACCTTCTCACAGAGACCCTGGGTCAGTGGAGTAGTGAGTGGCATCTTCCAGGACTCCGTGGCAACCTCAGCTCCTGTGAGAGCCCCATCTATGGCCTCTGACCCTTGGTGCATATACTGCTCCCCCTGGGAGTTTGAGATGCAAAACACACAATCTAAAGTCAGCACCTCCCCAGCCTGGCCACAGATTCAGCTGAGACCTACGTGGGGTTGGAATTGCTGCCATGGCCTGCTCTCTACCCCAGGAGCACCACTACCTGAGACTCAAAGGCATGAACCCAACTGGGTTTTGGCCCCCACCAAAGTCATAATGTGTACCTCCAAGAGTCCTGGGGACATGGTACCCTAAGCTGGGGAAATAGCACTAGACCCTTGTTCTAATAGGTTCTAGTGGATGAATTCCCATTTTATGAGTCTCCTTTATTCCTTCTGTCTGCCTCAAGTGATTCATGCTGGTCAGCAGGTTCAGTAGTTTCCTTAGAAGGCATGAGCGAGGCTGGGCACAGTGGCTCACGTCTGTAATCCCAGCACTTTGGGATGCCAAGGCGGGTGGATCACGAGGTCAAGAGATCGAGACCATCCTGGCTAACACTGTGAAACCCCGTCTCTACTAAAAATACAAAAAAATTAGCCGGGTGTGGTGGTCGGCGCCTGTAGTCCCAGCTACTCGGGAGGCTGAGGCAGGAGCATGGCATGAATCTGGGAGGTGGAGCTTGCAGTGAGCCAAGATCCTGCCACTGCACCACTCCAGCCTGAGCGACAGAGCAAGACTCTGTCTCAAAAAAAAAAAAAAAAAAAAGCACAAGCCCTGCATGGCGCCGGGGCCAGGGTTCATTCGCGGAATAAATTAGTGAGCAGGGGAGGGGCAGTCATTTCTGCTGGCTGTACCAAAGAGTTTTGGAGTGAACGTGATTATTGGGAAGAACAGGAGCTTTAAAAGATGTCCAGTTAAAATGGTCCCTTACTGCCTGGATATAAAATTTTTATAAAACATTGAGATCATGGGGGACCTGGGGGTGGGGAGGATCTGCAGTCAGTCCCAAGAAAATAAACTGACCAGGAGCCACAGCTTAACTGGGGAAATGCCTTTTGAGACATGACATTGCACAAACAATAGGCAATGATTTAGAGCTCTCCGACTTGCCATTGATTGGGTCTCAAGTTATTGCCATTATTAACAGTGACAATGCTACATACCAGTTTAGGGTCTCCCACATCTCCAAAGGTGTCATTTGGGTTTTCACTCAAGCATTACTTCCTCAGTGTCAGCCTTATCACACCACCCTATATTATTGTCTGCACAGCTCATACCATGATCTGATCTATGTGTTTGTTTACATGTTTATTGTTTACCTTCCTGGACTAGAACTTGAGCTCCCCAAGGGCAGAGAGTTGGGCAGCTCATGTGCCCAGCATTTAGAACCATGACCAGCACGGCCGGGTGCAGTGGCTCATGCCTGTAATCCCAGCACTTTGGGAGGCTGAGGCGGGCGGATCATGAGGTCAGGAGATTGAGACCATCCTGGCCAACATGGTGAAACCCCGTCTCTACTAAAAATACAAAACTTAGCTGGGTGTGGTGGTGCATGCCTGTAATCCCAGCTACTTAGGAGGCTGAGGCATGAGAATTGCTTGAACCCAGGAGGTGGAGGTTGCAGTGAGCCAAGATCATGCCACTGCACTCCAGCCCAGGCGACAGAGCGAGACTCTGTCTCAAAAACAAAACAAAAACAAACAAACAAAAAAACCATACCCGGCACGTAGCAGTGGCACAGCCAGCATAGGTATTGGTTGAAAGAACAAACAAATGGTTTGCCACACTAGCTACCCCACAAACCTGAGGTCTATGTAGGCATCCTTACAACTCCACGTAAGAGCCACTATCGTCCCAGTTTTGTAGATGAGGAAGCTGAGGCTCAGAGAAAGTAGGTAGATTACAGGAAGCAACTGAGCCCAAAAAGACTTGTGGCTATTGGACTCCAAAGCCTGTGCTCTTGGTTCTGCTCATAGTTCATGTGTATTAGAGGCATTCTCTGTATGAGATGCTGGACCAAGCCCTTATGCGGATTTCCTCATGTAAGCCACTCAAACTATATGAGGCAGGTACCATTATTACCTAGTCTTTACGATTCCATCACTTCCATTTTGCCATTGAGAGAGCTGGTTTGAGTCTGGGAGTAACTTGCCGGGGAGACACAGCCCGTCAGTGATGGAGCAGGAGTTGGCCACAGGTGCTCTGACCCCTGCGTGCACTGCCTCTCTTAGCCACCTGCATTCCCTTCTTAGGTCAGCAAGTGCAGGCCTGGCAAGAACAGCGTGGAGGGACACATTTCTTGAGGCTGCATGCCGAGCTTCTGGAAAAGCAGCCTGCAGTTGCCATATGCACCCAAGATGAGTTTATTCCAAGCCTCAAATCCAACATCTCAGATCCCCCCCAGTGAAGAGTCAAAACCACCAAAACGTGTTACTGTCTTGCTCTCAAGAGCTTATGACTAGAGGATTCCAGCATCACAATCGAATTCATCAGTAATGAATGCTGTGATGACAGCAGGTACCACTAGTACAGCCCTTGGACCTGGGCAAGAGGGGCATTATCTTGGGTCCAGTGCTTTAGGGGGCCCTGCTCCAGTCCTCCTCCAGCTATACTCTTCCCCAGGGAGCAAGGAATCCGTGGCCACCCAGAACATGTCCCCTTCTAGAACATTTTTTGGGTACTTGGGGCCCCCGATTTCTGGCAAAAACGATTCCAAGCTTGGATGTGGGCATCTTCCCAGCATCCCTGCTTTAGAGCAGGCTGAGTGGCCACACAGGATGAATAGAGGTTGGATGTGAGGGTGGGATGTCCACACAGGTGTGTATAGACCTCTAAGGTGCAGGATGGAGCTGGGAGTGGGAAGAGAAAGGGAGCAGGCTTCAATCAGCTCAGCTGTCCCCACAATGCCATATTCTGCAGCAGATTTCCAAGAATTTAATAATTTACCATTTAAACCTAGTCTTCGAAGTCATTAAGAAGGTACTTTTGTTGGCCGGGTGCAGTGGCTCACACCTGTAATCCCAGCACTTTGGGAGGCCGAGGTGGGCGGATCACCTGAGATCAGAGTTTGAGACCAGCCTGACCAACATAGGGATGTGTCTCTACTAAAAATACAAAATTTGCTAGGCATGGTGGTACATGCCTATAATCCCAGCTACTTGGGAGGCTGAGGCAAGAGAATCACTTGAACCTGGGAGGCGGAGTTTGCGGTGAGCCGAGATTGCACCACTGCAGCCTGGGCAACAAGAGCGAAACTCCATCTCAAAAAAAAAAAAAAAAGAAGGTACTTTTGTCAAGGTAACTGTATAGAACTTTTTTTTGAGACAGGGTCTCGCTGTGTCTCCCAGGCTGGAGTGCAGTGGCGCGATCTCAGCTCACTGCAAGCTCCGCCTCCCAGGTTCACGCCATTTTCCTGCCTCAGCCTCCCAAGTAGCTGGGACTACAGGTGCCCGCCACCATGACTGGCTAATTTTTTTGTATTTTTAGTAGAGACAGGTTTCACCGTGTTAGCCAGGATGGTCTCGATCTCCTGACCTCGTGATCCGCCCATCTTGGCCTCCCAAAGTGCTGGGATTACAGGCGTGAGCCACCGTGCCTGGCCAGAACATTTTTTTTTAACAGTATATCTGAGGCCGGGCGCGGTGGCTCACGCTTGTAATCCCAGCACTTTGGGAGGCCGAGGCGGGAGGATCACGAGGTCAGGAGATCGAGACCACGGTGAAACCCCGTCTCTACTAAAAATACAAAAAAAAATTAGCCGGGCGTGGTGGCGGGCGCCTGTAGTCCCAGCTACTCGGAGAGGCTGAGGCAGGAGAATAGCGTGAACCCGGGAGGCGGAGCTTGCAGTGAGCGGAGATTGCGCCACTGCACTCCAGCCTGGGTGACAGAGCGAGACTCCGTCTCAAAAAAAAAAAAAAAACAAACAAACAAACAAAAAAAAAACAGTATATCTGTATTTGTGACTTGTAAATATTTAGATATCAGCATCTGGAGGGTATATGCACTCTCGTCCTGGCTTCACAGATGTTCCAGATGACTCTGGGTACCACAGCAGGGACCAAGGGGGTGGCCACAGGCCCCGGCTCTGGCCCCAGGATGCAGCAACACTTCAACCTTGCAGTGCTTGTCCAAACTAGGCTTTATCCTGGAAGAGAGGCTAAGAAATGCATGTACTCAGACTGCCTTCCCTGGTGACACAGAAGGGTTTGCATGGAACATCCATGCTGCTGTTGCCACTGCCTCCTCTCACCCTCCCCCTCCTCCCCAATGTCCCTACAGGCTCAGATGGTCAAAGTTACAGGCATGAATCCTGGGCGCAGTCAGTGGCTGGGGGCAGGTGGTTTTCTAACTCTATTACATTGAACTGGATCCAGAGCACATCCAGGCTCTGAGTCTCATTAATATCCTGCCACTGCTCACTGAGCCAGCCACCAGCCCTGTGCCTTGGCCATAAACTCCTTTTTAGTGGCCTCTAGTGGCCTTGAGTGTTAAGTAATTTATTATTTACAAAGTGGTCTATTGAAACACCTGTATGGTGAAACCTACCCAAAGCAAACCTCTGTGGGTTTCATTTGTCTGCAATCCACAAGGTATCTTTGTTCTTTAAGTCCCCAGACCAATAAACACACATGCAAACTTTACATTGTTTTTCTATGGAAAAGATTTTTTTAATAAAAAAGAGCAGTGTTCTCTACTGTTTGCAAATGCAATCTTTTTTTTTTTTATAAACATACCTTTCCAGGGTGCAAATGAGTTATTATATTTTGGCCTTGGAAAAAAATACAAGGTACTTTTAGGGTAAAACTTTATACTCACATTCAGGACCAGTAGTCATGAACTCATTTGCTCTCTGTAGTTCCATTGGAACCCGAGCTGGGAGTTGGTTTTCCGAGAATCATTCTCTCAGAGTTTGACACTCAGCACAGAGCTCTCATCCCTATCTGAGTCTCTGATTGTGAATAATCACAGCAGGAATCGCCTGTTAACTGGTCTCCAACAGAGCCCTTCAGCGGAGCATCCCCTCTGTCCTCACAGCCGAGTGGCCTTGGACATGCTGTGGATTCTCTTAGGGCCACGGGTCCTCCTCTGGGAAACAGTCACATTGACTTCTTGGCAGTCAGTGAGAGCACAGTGAGGTAATGAGAGGGACTTCCCCGCAAACGTGGGTTCCCTTCTCTCCTCCTTCAGAATCCTGGTGGTGCCTCCTTGAGAATTCACAGGTGCATGGAAGAGGATGCAGTGGCAAGAGGACCCTAGCATCAGAGCCCAAATCCCAGCATCAGATAACAGAATGGACAGCCGGCAGCCTGAAGACCTTAGTTCTCATTTTTACTGTTTCATAATTAGTCCCCAGGCCCCCCTGCTGTTGGCTTAATGACCCAGCTGCACTTCAGTGCTCGAGAATCTGCATAAATGTCAGAGGCGGCTTTTACACATGTGACCCACACGTCCCCAGAGTCCACTCACCTGGGCGTACAAATGAGGCCACATGAATATCCAAATTATGCTGTCCTGGTCATCCCACCACCTGAATGCAAGATTTCACCCCAGTGAAAGTGTGCCTTCCCATGCTCTGTGCTACAGCCCGTGGGCACTAAGGACTTCTGGGGATGGGGAGGCTTTCTTGGGCTTGAAGCCAAGCCTAACTCCTGACCACAGAGTGTCCAGGGTATCTGCTGAGGGCCCACCGTTACCCTGGGGCAGTATGGCCTTCACCAGCCCTCTTGGGGTTCTCTTCCTGAAACTGTCCGCCCTGTCTAGCTGTTTATTTATTTTTGAGACAGAGTCTCACTCTGTCGCCCAGGCTGCAGTGCAAAGGCATGATCTCGTCTCACTGCAACTTCTGCCTCCCAGGTTCAAGCGATTCTCCTGGCTCAGCCTCCCCAGTAGCTGGGATTATAGGTATGCACCATCACGCCTGGCTAGTTTTTGTATTTTTAGTAGACAGGGTTTCACCATGTTGGCCAGGCTGCTCTCAAACTCTTGACCTCAGGTGATCCACCTGCCTTGGCCTCCCAAAGTGCTGAGATTACAGGCATGAGCCACTGCACCTGGCCCCTGCCCAGGTGTTTAATCCCAAACTGCCAATCCCTGGAGGTGCCCTCGTAGAATGAGCTTCCTTTTGGCTCATACTCACCCCACAGGACCACAGCGTTTCTCCCAGAAACAGGGACAGTGTCCCCTCCGCGAGGTCAGACCTATTCCCTAGGCCAACCTAGGGCCAGATTTCCTCCTATTGCCCCAGTTTCCCCATCTCTCCAGTCTCTTATCTGGACATCAAAACCTCCCTTTCATCGGCCTCCTCCACTCAGGTTAATCAATGTGGCCGGGCGCGGTGGCTCACGCTTGTAATCCCAGCACTTTGGGAGGCCGAGGTGGGCGGATCACAAGGTCAGGAGATCGAGACCACAGTGAAACCCCGTCTCTACTAAAAATACAAAAAATTAGCTGGGCGTGGTGGCGGGCGCCTGTAGTCCCAGCTACTTGGAGAGGCTGAGGCAGGAGAATGGCGTGAACCCGGGAGGCGGAGCTTGCAGTGAGCCGAGATCGCGCCACTGTACTCCAGCCTGGGGAACAGAGCGAGACTCCGTCTCAAAAAAAACAAACAAACAAAATCAATGTAAGAAATTAGGTTCCCTGGGGCAGGGAAGGCCCTGAAGCCACAGCAGCTGGCCAGCTTCCTAACTCCAGATCAGGCTCAGGTGGGACAGTGCATGGCTGTGAGCCTGCACCTCTGCTCTTTCCTGATCGCCAGGGAAGCTGCAAGGTTCTTTCTGTTGGTGACCAGAAAGCCGTGGACTCCACACACCCTTAGGAGCTGCTGCATGAAACGGCGAGAAATGCAGGGTCTGGGACCCCCTGGGTCATCTCCCCTCCTCCCCATGGAATCCTCTGTCCCCAGAGATGCCCTAGACTGTAAGCTCCATGAGGTCATGACTAATGGGTGTCACTCATCAGTAAATACCAAGCCTTGACGCAGGCTTGGCAGACAGGAACCCTTGATTGTAGCATGAACTGAGGAACACGGACGCAGCTCCTAACCTGCAGAGGGCCATACTGTGTGGCCTGCCTTAAGGAAGTAAGTCCAAGGTGGGTTGAGGAGGCATGGCAGAGCCCAAGCTGGGGCTCAAGCTAGAGTTTATTGCAGTTGATCTTTTCAGAAACCCACAACTGTTGAAGTGGTTCTAATAGAATATTTGGAAGTAGTGTTACCTAAGTATTAGAATAGCAGAGTAACAAAATATTCAAACCGAATATCAGAGTATTCACATTCTACCTGAGTATTTAGGGGGCAGCTGAGCTGGGCCTGCTGCCCACCCAGCCAGCCCTTAGGTTCTGTACTGCTGTCGTGAGAGGTCCCAGACTTTGCCAGCCTGCCCTGTCCCTGTCCCCATAACTCATGTCCTTCGGCCCCTCGGTCCTCCTTCGGTTTCTGACCCAGGCCTAGCTTGCTCCAGCCAGAGGGTCCTTGCACCTGGCTGTCCCCTTGCCTGGGATGCTTTCCCCCAAGATCTTTGCTCCTTCTAGGCCTCCCGGTCACTGTCTCGGCTCGGAGAGGCCTTCCCTGCCCATCCCAGCCAAAGAAACCCTCACTTGTCACCACTCTCTGCAACAGTTAATTTTAGGTGTCAGCTTGGCTGGATTAAGGGATACCCTGGTAGCTGGTCAAGCATTACTTCTGGGTGTGCCTGTGGGTGTTTCCAGAGAGACTGGGATTTGAGTGAGTGGGCTGAGTAAGGAAGATCAGCCCTCACCCAATGTGGGCAGGCACCATCTGATCGATTGAGGGCTGGGACAGAACAAAAAGGCAGAGAAAAGGCGAATTCACTCCTCCCTCTGGCTTCTGGAGCTAAGATGCTTTCTTTTTTTTTGAGACAGAGTCTCGCTCTGTTGCCCAGGCTGGAGTGCAGTGGTGTGATCTCGGCTCACAGCAAGCTCCACCTCCTGGGTTCACGCCATTCTCCTGCCTCAGCCTCCCAAGTAGCTGGGACTACAAGCGCCCACCACCACGCCCGGCTAATTTTTTGTATTTTTTAGTAGAGACGGGGTTTCACCATGTTAGCCAGGATGGTCTCGATCTCCTGACCTCGTGATCCGCCTGCCTCGGCCTCCCAAAGTGCTGGGATTATAGGCATGAGCCACTGCGCCCGGCCGCTAGGATGCCTTCTTATCCTACTCTTGGATATCAGAACTCCAGGTCTCTGGTCTTTGGACTCTAGGACTTGCACCAGTGACCCTCAGGTTCTCAGGCTTTGAACTTGGACTGAACCACAGTATCAGCTTGCCTGGCTCTCCAGCCTGCAAACGGCCTACTGCGGGACTCCTCAGCCTCTTTAGTCCCATGAGCCAATTCTCCTAAAAATCTCTCTCTCTCTTTCTCTCTCTCTATCTATCCATCCGTCAGTCATCTATCATTTATCTATAATCATTCTATCATCTATTATCTGTCCATCCATCATCTATTATCTATGTTTCCATCCATCCTTCCATCCATCATCTATTATCTATCATCTATCTATCGTCTATCATCTATTTATCTATCTATCTATCTATCTATCTATCTATCTATCTATCATCATCATCATCATCATCTATTTACCTATCTATCCGATTGGTTCTGTTTCTCTGGAGAACCCTGACTAATACACCCTCTAATGCATTGTCACCCTGTTTGTCTTTACAGCTTTCACGACTGTGTGGGCTTTGTGGGTTTTGATGCTTGCTTGTATACTGTTTTCCCCTGCTAGATTATAAACCTCAAGAACAAAGTCCATGCCTGTCTTGCTTACCCTGCATGCCCAGAGCCTAGCCCTGCCTTGAGCTTGGCAGGAGCCTGATTAATATTTGTGAAGTGGATGGTGAGTGCGTGGATGAATGGATGGATGGGTAGGTGGCTGAGCTGTGGATGGGTGGGTGGGTGGATGAGTGGGTGGGTAAATGGATGGGTGAATGGGTAGATGGGTGGGTCATAAATGTCCTATCCTTTCCAAAGATGTGAAAGCCACACATAATGTGTAAGAAATATGACCAAGGAAGGATTTACAAGACTCATACTGAGTTCATTAAAGAAAAATTCCTCTTCTTCATCTTGCCGAGGGCACGGTTCTGAACCCAAGGCTGTAGCAACAGCAGGAGCCGTTTGTGGTGTTTCCTTTCTTAGCAGTTGCCTATTCCCGTTGTACCTCAGGCTGCTGATTACAGACGCAAACCCCCAGACTTCACACCCTGCCTTTCCTGTGAGAGGCCGGGGGAATAAGCCCCTCAGTCAGATCACCATGTCTGGTCAGGCCGCCCTCTCCCCTCTGAGCCCTCCTGCCTCCTTGGCACCACCAGCCTTGGCATCGGCGGCTGGGCACTGAGTGATTTCCATTTGTGACCATCTGACCTCTAATTACTTCTGTTAATTACTTGGACAGGCTTTCTGTGCCAAAAGGGCTTAAAACCCAGGGACAGCGGGAAGGGGATGTCCTTCATCTGTCCTTGTCCACCACCTGTCCCTGGAGGAAGGAGGCGGTCGGTACACTGTGCGGGTTATTCAGTTTCCCAAAGATCTGTTCTCTCTCAGATTCTGAGCCATGACTGTCATTCTGATGGGTTCCCTCGAAGAGCTTATACTTTCACTAATCCTGAATCTTCTGGTGACTGATTGCCTGATGGGGGAAACAAGTGTGAGAGCAGGAGAGGGAGGGAGGGGGAATGCGCCTCGTCAGCTGTGCGGTGTGAAATTAACCACTTCTGTTGTTTTGGGGTCCCCTCTCTGATTCCTACATCCAAGGAAAGGCCAGCATGGAGCAACCCAGTCCACGGTGCAGAATTTCAAGCGTGGCATAAAAACCTACAGCTTCCACTACCAGGTGCAGTGGCTCACACCTGTAATCCCAGCATTTTGGGAGGCCGAAGTGGGCGGATCACTTGAGGTTGGGAGTTCGAGACCAGCCTGGCCAACATGGTGAAACCCTGTCTCTATTAAAAATACAAAAATTAGCTGGGCATAGTGGCAGGCACCTGTAATCCCAGCTACTTGGGAGGCTGAGGCAGGAGAATTGCTTAAATCCAGGAGGCGGAGGCTACAGTGAGCCCTGATCGTGCCACTCGGGAGGTTGAGACAGGAGAATCACTTGAACCCAGGAGATGGAGATTGCAGTGAGCGAAGATTGCCCCACTGTACTCCAGCCTGGGCAACAGAGTGAGACTGTTTCAAAAACAAAACAAAACAAAACAAAACAAAACAAAACAAAACAAAAAACCCACAGCTCCTGTCGACCCTCAAATCAACACCTGATGCCGACGGTACCTGTTCCCAGCCCTCCAGTGCTTCAAGGGAGGGTGTAATATGCACCCATGTTATTTGAGTCTGCACTTTTCCCCCATTTCCCCCATTTGTCCTGACTAAATCCTCCTTATCCTAGATGCTTCTGACTTGAGACTCATTTATTCATTCATTCATTTGTGATTTATTATTAACCTATGCAAGGGACTGGTCACAGAGCAGCAAACAGGACACACAGGCTCTAACCACAAGCAGCTTTCTATCAGAGAAGACAAATAAGTGTCTGCAACAAATGTAATGAGTTTCTATAGGAAACATGGGCTGCTTGGGGAGCCACGAACTGGGACCATCTCAGGGTCAGGGGTCAGGAAAAGGGCCCCTCGCAAGAACTGTGGAACTCTCGGCACATAACGATTCCATCCAAACACCTGCACTCAGAGATGGCTGGACTCTAGCATGACGCCAGCACCCCCTCGAGATGCCTGCCTAGGAAAGCCCAGGCTGCCAGTCCAGCAACTGACATAGGACCCCGGCCTCCCTTTCTTAGCGCATTTACTGAAAGGGGCTTATGGTAAACTCTTCTTCTGTCCCTTTGAGATGCATTTGTATCTCCTGCACCTCAGAAGTGTCTTTCTCCAGGACTTACAGCCATTCCTTGAAACGTAATCAGGAAGGATGGGACCTCCAATTCCCAGACTCTGTAGGAATTAGAATCCTGACTTTAGTCATTGCAAGCCCGAAGACACTGGTCTCGTCACATTCGCACCGACCAACCTTTTGTGATTTTTCACTTCTAGGCTCTACTAAGCCTATCTTTCCCTCCCTCCCTCTGCCTTCAGAACACCCGGTCCCCTCTACACAAATCAGGGTGGAGCTCAGCCCTTCCGGCGACTGTTTGGATATCATCTGTTTTCACTGCTTTAACTCGCACCTGGCTTTGTTCCTCTTTGGTGCTGTGGGAGGGGCATTGTGTCTGAAGGTGGAAAGCTGAGAAGGAGTTAGCCCGGCTTCGTGGGTGAGTATGAGGCACAGAGGCAGGGCAGGCAAGAATGTTCCAAGCAGAGAATAAGGGAGAAGACAAAAGAGGCTTGGACAGGCTGGAGACGGAAAGGGGAGGAGGTCTTTGGTCCACCCTGTCGGCCCAAGGCTGTCCTAGCCCTTTTTATCCCCAGTGACCGCCTCTCACCGAGGTGTCAAGAGCCTTTGACCTCACTGAAGCCGCTCCCAACCCATCCAGCCTCCTTCCCTCTTCCGATCAGCTCTACCCAGCTGGCTCTCAGCCCGCCCTGCCCTCTCCCTGAGGAGCTGCTTTGCGGCTGTCCCAGCCTCCACGAGGATGCTGCTGACGCCTTCCCGGAGCCCCCATTTAAAAACAGAGTTAGGCTGGGTGCGATGGGTCACACCTGTAATCCCAGCACTTTGGGAGGCTGAGCTGGGTGGATTGCTTGAGCTCAGGAGTTTGAGACCAGCCTGGGTAACATGGCAAAACCCCATCTTTACAAAAAATACCAAAATTAGCTGGGTATGGTGGCATGTGCTTGTAGTCCCAGCTATTTGGGAGGGTGAGGTGGGAGAATGGCTTGAGCCCAGGAGGTTGAGGCTGTAATGAACTGTGATCGTGCCACTGCACACCAGCCTGGACAACGGAGCAAGACACTGTCTCAACCAACCAACCAACCAAAAACCATTCCTTTGGAGCACTAGGAAGACTAAAAAAAACCCCAAATCTAGTTATGATTCACATACCATAAAGTTCATCCTTTTAAAGTGTACAATCAATGGTTCTTAGTATTCATAAGGTTGTGCAACCATCACCACTGTCTCATTCTAGAACATTTCATCACTGCGAAAAGAAACTCCTACCCATTAGTAGTCACCTCCATTCCCCACTTACCCCAGCCTCTGACAGCCACTAACCTATGGCAACCAATGTGTCTGTGGACTTGCCTATCCTGGACATCTATGAATGGAATCATACAGTACATGGCCTTGGGTGTCTGGCGTCTTTCCCTGAGCACCACGTTTTCAAGCTTCATCCATGTTGCAGCATGAATCAGTACTTCCTTTTAACAAAAATTTATTTTAAAATTTTTATTTACTTTGAGACTGGGTTATAACACTGGCTAATTTTTGCATTTTTGGTAGGAAAGGGGTTTCACCGTGTTGCCAAGTGTTGTCTTGAACTCCTGGGCTCAAACCATCTGCCCACCTCGACCTCCCAAAGTGCTGGGATTACAGGCGTGAGCCACTGCACCTGGCCAGCACTGCCTTCTTATGGCTGAATAATATTCCATTGTGTGGATAGACCCCATTTTGATTGCCCATTCATTAGCTGATGGGCGTTTGGATTGTTTCTGCTCTTTGGTTTGTGAATAATGCTTCTGTGAACATTTGTATACATTTATTTTTATTTTTGAGACAGGGTCTCACTCTGTCACCCAGGCTGAAGTGCAGTGGCATAGTCTCGGCTCACTGCAGCTCCAATCTCCCAGGCTCAAGCAATCCTCCCACCTCAGTCTCCCAAATAGCTGGGATTACAGGTGTGCCCCACCATGCCCTGCTGATTTTTGTATTTTTGGTAGAGTCGGGGTTTCACCATTTTGTCCAGGCTGGTCTTGAACTCCTGACCTCAAGTGATCCACCTGCCTCAGCCTCCTAAAGTGCTGGGATTACAGGTGGGAGCCACCCCACCTGGCCCATTTATGTACATATTGTTATTATGAACATATGTTTTCAGTTATCTTGGGTGTATATGTGGGAGTGGAATTGCTGGGTCACACGGTAACACTGTTCAATGCTTTGAGGAAGTGCCTATTTCCCAAAGTGACATCACCATTTTCCATTCTCACCAGCAATGTTCGAGGCTTCCAGTTTCTCCACATCTTCAGCGCCAGTGACTATGGTCCATCTTTTTGACTCCAGCCATCCTGGGGGTGTGAAGTGGCGCATGGCTTCTTGTCCCTTCATCCCATTCACCCCTCCCTGCTTCTGGCTTTGTGTACAGAGTGGTACCAGACTCCTCTCCAGCTCCTCTTGGAGGCTGGTGAGAAAACCAGACTTTAAGACTCCGTCTTAAAGGAAAAAAAAAAAAAAAGAATACTGCCCCCTTGCTATTCTAGCTCTCTCTCTCCAGTAATATACAAGTAAACAAGTAAGTAAATAAAGCCTTACCTACACCGCTTTAGAAAGAAGAGCAAAGCAGCTTGGATTCCCAATCTGGTGGCACCGTCGACTCCCTGCTTGCCCTCCTTCATTTCTTTCTTGGTTCTGAGTTATAATAAGCTACAGTGTCTCCCTTACCTGTGAGTTAGCTTTCTCAGGTTCCAGTTACCCGAAGCCAACCATAGTCTGAAAATATTAAGATATTTTGAGACAGAAGAGACCACATTCATATGACTTTTATTACAATATATTGTTATAATTGTTCTATTTTATTAATGATCGTTGTTAATCTCTTACTGTGCCTAACTTTCAAATTAAACTTTATCATAGATATATATGTGTGTATAGGGAAAAACCTAGTATATTTAGGGTTTGGCACCATCTACAATTTTTTTTCTTTTTTTTGAGACGGAATCTCGCTCTGTTGCCCAGGCTGGAGTGCGTAAGTTGAAGAGAACGCCTCAACCTCAGGGGCTCAGATTGCAGTCCCTGCTCTTCTTGAAGCGCCACTGAGAAACGCTTCACCAGGGCAGGTAACCGAGAGCTGCCTGGGTTCCCACGTGTGACGCTGTGGGTCCAGGTTCTTTCAGGTGAAACAGGCCCCATCATGAGGCCCAGGTAAAGAACCTTCTGGCTGCAGTGTTTCCTGTCCTCATCGTCACAGCCTCTCTTTAGTGGAGGGTCTGGTCCTGAACCATGCCCCAACAGGGAGGCCAGCACCCTGGGGAAACGAAGCAAAGCTCTTAGAACACCTGCTTTGACCCAGCTGGGGTGAAGATGGGTTGTTTTTAGGACGGCAAGGCTCGGGGTAAGGGGGAGCCTGGTCTCAGCCAGGAGACCTACAGAAGGGATGCAGCTCCTTCCCCTCGGCTCTCTATACTCTTACCAGATGGCCCAGGCATGCACTAGCATGTAACTCCAACTGCAGGCGTTGCAGCAAATGGTGGCTCCAATTCACAGTCCCTGCTGGCAAGGTGTACACTTGCCCTCCAAAAGGGCTGCCCCCTGCTCACCACTGACTCTTCACATTTTGCTCCTAAATTGAGTTTCTTGATGCTATTTCCTGGGCTGCAGTCAAGACTCCTTATTTGCAAACTCCAGCCATGCCTGTGGCTCCTCAAAATTGGCCATTTGTGTCATGGGTCTCCAGAAAAGTGACTGTGTTCCCCAGCATGGTTTCAGCTTTGATGTGTTCCCCAGGTCTTGTCACCTCCTGCTGTCTAGGTGGGAGCTCTCGGGTCTACTCCAAGCCAGCAGAGGGGCCTGAGATCCCTGAAAAGATGGGGGTATTCTTTAATGCAATACAGTAGGTCCCCCTTATTCAAGATGGATGCATTCCAAGACTCACAGTGGATGCTTGAAATTGTGGATAGTCTGTCAGGCACCGTGGCTAATGCCTGTAATCCCAGCACTTTGGAAGGCTGAGGCGGGTGGATCACCTGAGGTCAGGAGTTCGAGACCAGCCTGGCCAACATGATGAAATCCCGTCTCTACTAAAAATACAAAAAATTAGCCAGGCATGGTGGTGGATGCCTGTAGTCCCAGCTACTCAGGAGGCTGAGGCAGGAGAATCGCTTGTACCTGGGAGGCGGAGGTTGCAGTGAGCTGAGATTGTGCCACTGCACTCCAGCCTGCGTGACGGAGTGAGACCCTGTCTCAAAATAAAGAAATAAATAAATAAAGCTGGCTAATGGCGAAGCAGGAGGAAAAATCCCGTATATTACTCAGGATTGAGTCTGGCTACAAATAACAACAGACAAGCAAACAACAACAAAAAAATACAACAGTGGCTTGAACGAGATAGAAGCTTATTTCTCTCTCAGACTGGGTGGTCAGTAGAGGACTTGTTTTCCACTCCACAATTCCAGGAGCCCAGGTTTTTTTCACTGTGGCTCTGACTTCCAGGAACCTCATGGTCAAAGATGGCTGCTTGTACTCCGGTCATCACTTCACCATCCTAGCCAGCAAGAAGAAAGAACTGAAGGGAAAGAGGGGGAGGGCACCCCCACTCCCTTTTAAGAGGACTTCCAGTGGCTCACGCCTGTAATCCAGCACTTTGGGAGGCTGAGGTGGGCGATCACTTGAGGTCAGGAGTTGGAGACCAGACTGGCCAACATAGTGAAACCCTGTGTCTATTAAAGATACAAAAATTAGCTG
The DNA here is from genome assembly GCF_009828535.3 of Hylobates moloch. Taxonomy (NCBI): domain Eukaryota; kingdom Metazoa; phylum Chordata; class Mammalia; order Primates; family Hylobatidae; genus Hylobates; species Hylobates moloch. The sequence continues at coordinate 12,345,146 of NW_026652284.1, read as the reverse complement.
GGCGTGGTGGCAGGCATCTGTAGTCCCAGCTACTAGGGAGGCTGAGGCAGGAGAATCGCTTGAACCCAGGGGGCAGAGGTTGCAGTGGGCCAAGATCACGCCACTGCACTACAGCCTGGGTGACAGAGTGAGACTCCATCTCCCCCCACAAATAATAATAATTAATAAATAAATTAATTAATTAAATTTTTTTAAAAAGAGGACTTCCCCAAAGTTCCACACAACACTTGGGTTTGTTTCTTACTGTTTTGAACTTGGCCTTCAGGCCATAACTCCTTTAAGGGAGGCTGGGAAATGTCATTTAGCTGGGGAGTTATGTGACTAGCTGAAATGTTGTTACTGTTGTTTTTCAACTGGGAAGAAGGGGAGAATGGGTATTGAGAGGCACCCAGAAGTCTCTTCTGAGGTCTGCCATCTACCAGCCCCGAGCTGCTTTTGTTACTCCAAGACTGGGTATGGGGTTTAGCATTATAACAGGGGTGTCCAGTCTTTTGGCTTCCTTGGGCCACAATTGAAGAACTATCTTGGGCCACATATAAAATACACTAATGGCTGGGCACAGTGGCTCATGCCTGTAATCCTGGCAGTTTGGGAGGCCGAGGCAGGTGGATCACTTGAGGTCAGGAGTTTGAGACCAGCCTGGCCAACATGGTGAAACCCCATCTCTACTAAAAATACAAAAATTAGCTGGAAATCGCTTGAACCCAGGAGGCCGAGGTTGCAGTGTGCCGGGATCGTACCACTGCACTCCAGCCTGGGCAACAGCATGAGACTCTGTCTCAAATAAATAAATAAATAAATAAAATAAAATAAAATAAAATAAAATACACTAACAATAGCTGATGAGCTAAAAAAAAAAAAAAGTCACAAAAAAATCATAATATTTTAAGAAAGTTTACAAATGTGTGTTGGGCCACATACAAAGCCATCCTGAGCCCCATGTGGCCCGTGGGCCACAGGTTGGACAAGCTTGATTTAGGACATTATTGAACATAGTCCTAATGAGGTCATCGCCCTCTGTGCCTGTGTGTGAGGGGTCTGGGATTGTTAGCAAATGACAACAAAAACTAAGGGAAGATTAGAAGTGAAGCGGAACCCCAGGCATAGTTACATAATATTCCTAGCTTACCCAATACTATAAATAATAATAATAATATCACCTGTCAAGTGTCTACTATATGCATTATGGGTATTATCTAATTTGCCACAAAGCCCTGAAAGTACAATTATTATTTCCATTTTACACAAGAGACAGAGAGAGGGTAAATAACTCATCCAGTGTCACTAGATGAGTGAAGCTAGAAAAGGGTAAATCTAGATTTTTTTTTTTTTTGAGACTGTGTCCCCCAGGCTGGAGTGCAGTGGCACGATCTCGACTCACTACAACCTCCGCCTCCCAGGTTCAAGTGATTCTCCTGCCTCAGCCTCCCAAGCAGCTGGGATTACAGGCACACATCACCATGCCCGGCCAAATTTTGTATTTTTAGTAGAGAAGGGGTTTTGCCATGTTGGCCAGGGTGGTCTCGAACTCTCGACCTCAAGTGATCCACCTGCCTCAGCCTCCCAAAGTGCTGGGATTACACGCGTGAGCCACCATCCCCAGCGATAGATCTAGAATTTAAACCCAGGTAGATTAAGCTCAGAGCTCACACACTGGCCTATCACCTTCTAGTATCTTTCTTTTTGTTCTACTGACTAAAACAACCGGCTTAATGGAAGTACAGCAGATGTAGAGTTTCCAGATAAAAGACACAACTCCCCATTCAATTTAAATTTTAGTTAAAGAATTACTAATTTTGCCGGGCGCAGTGGCTCACGCTTGTAATTCCAGCACTTTGGGAGGCCGAGGTGGGCGGATCACGAGGTCAGGAGATGGAGACCACGGTGAAACCCCGTCTCTACTAAAAATGCAAAAAAATAGCCGGGCGTTGTGGTGGGCGCCTGTAGTCCCAGCTACTCGGAGAGGCTGAGGCAGGAGAATGGCGTGAACCCGGGAGGCGGAGCTTGCAGTGAGCTGAGATCGCGCCACTGCACTCCAGCCTGGGCGACAGAGCGAGACTCCGTCTCAAAAAAAAAAAAAAAAAAAGAATTACTTATTTTTGGCCGGGCACAGTGGCTCATGCCTGTACTTCCAGCACTTTGGGAGGCTGTGGGAGGTGCAACATCTGAGGTCAGCAGTTCGAGACCAGCCTGGCTAACATGGTTAGCCATTTCTACTAAAAATACAAAAAAGTAATCAGGCGTGGTAGCATGCACCTGTAAACCCAGCTACTTGGGAGGCTGAGGCAGGAGAATTGCTTGAACCTGGGAGGTGGAGGTTGCATTAAGCTGAGATTGCGCCATTGCACCGTAGCTTGGGCAACAAGAGCGAAACTCCAGCTCAAAAACAAAACAAAACAAAAAAGAGCTGGTCGTGGTGGCTCACACCTGTAATCCCAGCACTTTGGGAGGCCAAGGCGGGTGGATCACGAGGTCAGGAGATCAAGACCATCCTGGCTAACATGGTGAAACCCCATCTCTACTAAAAATGCAAAAAATTGGCCGGGTGTGGTGGTGGACACCTGTAGTCCCCCAGCTACTTGGGAGGCTGAGGCAGGATAATGGTGTGAACCTTGGGAGGCAGAGCTTGCAGTGAGCTGAGATGGCACTACTGCACTCCAGCCTGGGTGACAGAGCGAGACTCCGTCTCAAAAAAAAAAAAAAAAAAGAATTACTAACTTTTTTAGTATATCTCCTCCAATATTTAGGACATACTCATTGTGGCTTTACTGGATATGAAGTGAATCAAGTTTGGCACTGATATTTTGAATTTGAATTTGGTAACCCTAGGCCGGGCGCGGTGGCTCACGCTTGTAATCCCAGCACTTTGGGAGGCTGAGGCGGGCGGATCACAAGGTCAGGAAGTCGAGACCACGGTGAAACCCCGTCTCTACTAAAAATACAAAAAAAAATTAGCTGGGCGTGGTGGCGGGCGCCTGTAGTCCCAGCTACTCGGAGAGGCTGAGGCAGGAGAGTGGCGTGAACCCGGGAGGTGGAGCTTGCAGTGAGTCGAGATTGCGCCACTGCACTCCAGCCTGGGTGACAGAGCGAGACTCCGTCTCAAAAAAAAAGGAATTTGGTAACCCTGATCAGATTGAAAAGGAAAGTTGTCTGGCCTTCATCACACCAGGCCCCAGTGTGGCCATCTGAAAGATGGGAGCTAAGGCTTACTTAGTCAATGCACAGAAAAGAATTGTCACCCATCAATTCTGTGGAGTAAGGGCAAGGTAATGGAATTCACACTTACTCATTAGGAACATTGCCAATAGGAGGAACTGCCTGAGCCAACTCCCTATCTGAGTTGCTGGAGGAGCTGAGGGGTTTATACTCTGATAATCTCAGATTGGAAAACTGCCACCACCATCTGGCCCTGAAAGTATTTGCACTCGGATTTCTTTGTTTGGTTCTTTGGTAGCCAACTTGGAGATTTCTTTGCTAGACATTGAGGTTCTTTTTCTTCTTAGTGAGATCACTGCCTCCCAGAGGGCGGCAGCAGGGAGAACACCAAGAGAATTTTGCAGACACTGTGGCTCCAGACAAACCCCTTGAGAGGTGAGGAGGTGAGGAACAGGAGATACCGATGACACCAATATAGCCAGTTTCCTCAACTGTGAAGAAAAGATCATGCATTCTTCCCACTCTGCCTAACTCAGCAAGATGGCTGTAAAATGATAGGGAACCACAAGGCTCTGTCTTGAGCCTCAAAACAGAAATAATGTAATATTAGCTAGGCAGGGTGGCACACATCTGTAGTCCTAGCTACTTGGGAGGCTGAGGCAGGAGGCTCGCTTGAGCCTGGGAGGTCGAGGTTGCAGTAAACCGTGTTTGTGCTATTGCACTCTAGCCTGGGTGACAAAGGGATATCCTGTCTCATAATAATAATAATAATTGTGTTCCAATTTTTCTGTACAGACACACAACAACAGATAACACTTACTGTGCATTGAGCATGCATTGCTGTAAGTGCTGTGTGCACATTTGTTCGTGTAATCCTACAACAACCCTACAAGTTGGGTTACTGTATTTTCCATATTTTACAGTTGAGGAAACAGGCAGAGAGAGGTTGAGAAACTTGCCCAAGGCAAGAATGTTAAATCCTTTCTTCCTTAGACATAACTGTTTAGAGGCCGGGCACGGTGGCTCATGCCTGTAATCCCAGCACTTTGGGAGGCTGAGGTGGGCGGATCACCTGAGGTCCGGAGTTTGAGACCAGCCTGATCAACATGGAGAAACCTTGTCTCTACAAAAAACACAAAATTAGCTGGGTGTGGCGGTGCACACCTGTAATCCCAGCTACTCAGGAGACTGAGGCAGGAGAATTGCTTGAACCCGGGAGGCAGAGGTTTCAGTAGGCCGAGTTCGTGCCATTGCACTCCAGCCTGGGCAACAAGAGCGAAACTCTGTCTCAAAAAAAAAAAAAAAAAAGAAAAGAAAAAGAAAAAAGAAATAACTGTTTAGACATTAAATATTATTGTTACAATCAGATCTACAATCCCCTTTTGGGGGTTAGGGTATTTTCAGAAGAGTCTACAGAGCTCCAAACCTTGCAATCGGTCAGATAAAGGGCAAAGGGTGTTTCTTGACCACTGACTTCTGTTGCTCTGGCTTTGAGCCCTGTGGGTAGCTCCTTCTGCACTGCCTCTTCTCCGGCTCTTGCTGAAAGCCATGCCTCATCCTGGGGGATTTGTTACACCTGAGAATGTGGTCATGCCTGAGTCACACTGGCCGGCAGTTATGACAGCCCCGAGCACCAGGGTGAGAGATGTGATGTTGGTGGCTTCTTTGATCTCTGTTCAGAGGGTGACCAGAGCACTGATTTATGACATCTGGCAGATACGGGGCCAGTATCCAGCCCAGACCCTCGGGGTGACCCCTGCAGCTTGCTCTGAGATGGAAGTGAGATCTTGAAAGTATATGTTCACCTAAGGCAGTCATGAGAATGAACGGTGATAGGCACTAGATACTCTTTTTTTATTATTATTATACTTTAAGTTTTAGGATACATGTGCACAACGTGCAGGTTAGTTACATACGTATACATGTGTCATGTTGGTGTGCTGCACCTAGTAACTCGTCATTTAACATTAGGTATATCTCCTAATGCTATCCCTCCCCCCTCCCCCCACCCCACAACAGGCCCCTGTGTGTGATGTTTCCCTTCCTGTGTCCATGTGTTCTCATTGTTCAATTCCCACCTATGAGTGAGAACACGCGGTGTTTGGTTTTTTGTCCTTGCGATAGTTTGCTGAGAATGATGGTTTCCAGCTTCATCCATGTCCCTACAAAGGGCATGAACTCATCATTTTTTATGGCTGCATAGTATTCCATGGTGTATATGTGCCACATTTTCTTAATTCAGTCTATCATTATTGGACATTTGGGTTGGTTCCAAGTCTTTGCTATTGTGAATAGTGCCGCAATAAATATACGTGGATAGGCACTAGATACTCTTCAAATGCTTTGTACAGAAGAGATCCTGGCTCTGAAAATCCAAGATGCTGGACCAGGCTAGCCCTTAAAATCAACAGTCCTTTTCCTCTTTGCAAAAAGCTTTCAAATTCCCTTCTTCAAGCTTTAGTCGAAACTACCCCTCGATTCTCATATGTGTTCATTCATTCAATCACTCATTGATTCAGTCCAAAATATTTATTAAATGCCTACCATGTAACTGCCTTGAAATAGTCATTTGCCTAAACTAGTAAAAAAGAAAGTTTGGGCTGGGCACAGTGGCTCACACCTGTAATCCCAGCACTTTGGGAGGCTGAGGTGAGTGGATCACCTGAGGTCAGGAGTTGGAGACCAGCCTGGCCAACATGGTGAAACCCCGTCTGTACTAAAAATACAAAAATTAGCCGGGTGTGGTGGTGGGTGCCCGTAATCCTAGTTACTCGAGAGGCTGAGGCAGAAGAATTGTTTGAACCTGGGAGGTGGAGGTTGCAGTGAGCCAACATTGCGCTACTGCACTTCAGCCTGGGTGACAGAGACTTCATCTCAGAAAAAAAAAAAAAGAAAAGGCCAGGCGTGGTGGCTCACACCTGTAATCCTAGCATTTTGGGAGGCTGAGGTGGGTAGATTACCTGAGGTCAGGAGTTTGAGAACAGCCTGGCCAACATGGCGAAACCCCGTCTCTAATAAAAATACAAAAAATTAGCTGGGCATGCTGGCAGGTGCCTGCAATCCCAGCTACTCGGGAGGCTGAGGCAGGGAGAATTGCTTAAACCTGGGAGGCAGAGGGTGCAGTGAGCTGAGATCGTACCACTACACTCCAGCCTGGGGAACAGAGCGAGACTCCATCTCAAAAAAAAAAAAAAAAAAAAGTTTGTGCTTCGCACTATAGAATTAAAAAATGACAAGACCCACGCATCTTGAATTTAGCATGAATTTAAATTATGATTAGAGATTACTGTAGCAGGACACTTAAGAGAACATAATACTCTGATTTTGAGAATGCAAAGGACTCAGTGAACAGTTTGCTTTTGTGGAGAAGATCAACAAGTCTGTGCATTCCAGTTACCATTTCATATTTATGTTAAATCTAAGTTTACTCTGTATGTTGTCTATTCACCAAGAGGGGAAATTCTTTCTTATAATAGTGAAAATTGAACCTCTTTATTATAATAGTGATAGATGTAAGGACTGTGACTTACAATCTATGAATGTTTGTTATGGGAAACTACATGTTACAGTTTTTTTTTTTTTTTGAGACGGAATTTTGCTCTTGTTGCCCAGGCTGGAGTGCAATGGCACGATCTCAGCTCACTGCAACCTCCGCCTCCCGGGTTCAAGCGATTCTCCTGCCTCAGCCTCCCAAGTACGTGGGATTACAGGCATGCACCACCATGCCTGGCTAATTTTTGTACTTTTTTTTTTTTTTTGAGACGGAGTCTCACTGTGTCACCCAGGCTGGAGCGCAGTAGCACGATCTCGGCTCCTGGGTTCATGCCATTCTCCTGCCTCTCTCCTTCTGAGTAGCTGGGACTACAGGCGCCCACTGGCTAATTTTTTGTATTTTTAGTAGAGACGGGGTTTCACCGTGTTACCCAGGATGGTCTCGATCTCCTGACCTCGTGATCCTCCCACCTCGGCCTCCCAAAGTGCTGGGACTACAGGTGTGAGCCACTGCGCCTGGCCTAATTTTTGTATTTTTGGGATAGGGTTTCTCTGTGTTGGTCAGGCTGGTCTCAAACTCCGGACCTCAGGTGATCCGCCCACCTCAGCCTCCCAAAGTGCTGGGATTACAGGCATGAGCCACCGTGCCCGGCCTATGTTATAGATTTGGTTTTTTTAAACCTGTGTATTTGGTTAGAGGTGTAAGACCTATTTATTCTAGAAGATTCTAAAAGGTTGACCTTAGTCATCAAGTTGATGATAATGAAGCCACTGACTCATACCTCCCTGGTTCAGTTTTAATCCACCAAGATAAATGACTACATTGGCCGGGCATGGTGGGGCAAACATTTGTAATCACAACATTTTGGGAGGCTTTGGCAGATGGATCACTTGAGGTCAGGAGTTCAAGGCCAGCCTGTCTAACATGGTGAAACCCTGTCTCTACTAAAAAAAAAAAAAAAAATTAGCCAGGTATGGTGGTGTGCCCCTGTAATCCCAGCTACTCGGGAGGCTGAGGCAGGAGAATCACTTTAACCAGGAGACAGAGGTTGCAGTGAGCCAAGATCATGCCACTGCACTCCAACCTGGGCAACAGAGCAACACTTGGTCTCAAAAAATGTTAATTAAAAAATGAAGGCCGGGCGCGGTGGCTCACGCTTGTAATCCCAGCACTTTGGGAGGCCGAGGCGGGCGGATCACGAGGTCAGGAGATCGAGACCACGGTGAAACCCCGTCTCTACTAAAAATACAAAAAAAAAATTAGCCGGGCGTGGTGGCGGGCGCCTGTAGTCCCAGCTACTTGGAGAGGCTGAGGCAGGAGAATGGCGTGAACCCGGGAGGCGGAGCTTGCAGTGAGCCGAGATCGCGCCACTGCACTCCAGCCTGGGTGACAGAGCGAGACTCCGTCTCAAAAAAAAAAAAAAAAAAAATGAAGACTATTAGGCTGGGCACGGTGGCTCACACCTGTAATCCCAGCACCTTGGGAGGCCAACGCGGGTGGATCACCTGAGGTTGGGAGTTCGAGACCAGCCAGACCAACATGGAGAAACCCTCTCTACTAAAAAGACAAAATTAGCCGGGCGTGGTGGCACACGCCTGTAATCCCAGTTACTCGCGAGGCTGAGGCAAGAGAATTGCTTGATCCTGGGAGGCGGAAATTGTGGTGAGCTGAGATCACGCCATTGCACTCCAGCCTGGGCAACAAGAGCGAAACTCTGTCTCAAAAAAAAAAAAAAAAAAGTGAAGACTACATAGACCTCCAAAAGTAGAAACATACCTCGATGCACATATTTTCATTAAAAATTTTTTTTGTTTATTTTTATTTATTTATTTTCGAGACGGAGTCTCACTCTGTTGCCTAGGCTGGAGTGCAATGGTGCAATATTGGCCATTTTTGGTAGAGACGGGGTTTTGCCATGTTGGCCAGGCTGGTTTCGAACTCCTGACCTCAAGTGATCCACCCACCTCACTACTGTACTTAATCAGTGTCATATCATTTGTTGAACATCCCTCCTCCCTGCAGGAGGAGATTACTGAAGACAGGACTAGGTCTCTCTTGTCCACTGTGCTGCTTGTTTTTTGTTTTTAAGATGGAGTCTTGCTCTGTCCCCCAGGCTGGAGTGCAGTGGTGCGATCTCAGCTCACTGCAACCTCCGCCTCCCGGGTTCAAGCGATTCTGGTGCCTCAGTCGCCTGAGTTGCTGGGACTACAGGTGCATGCCACCATGCCTGGTTAACTTTTTTGTATTTCTAGTAGAGACGGGGTTTCATCATGTTGGCCAGGCTGTTCTCGAACTCGTGACCTCAGGTGATCTGCCTGCCTTGGCCTCCCAAAGTGCTGAGATTACAGGCGTGAGCCACTGTACCCGGCTTTATTTTGTTTTTGAGGCAAGAGTCTCACTCTGTGGCCCAGGCTGGAGTGTAGGGGTGTGATCATGGCTCACTACAACCTCTGCCTCCTGGGTTCAAATGATTCTCATGCCTCAGCCTCCCTGGCAGCTGGGATTACAGGCGTGCACCACCATGCCTGGCTAATTTTTGTATTTTTAGTAGAAATGGGGTTTTGCTATGATGGCCAGGCTGGTCTCGAACTCCTGGGCTCAAGCAATCCACCTGCCTCGGACTCCCACCATGCTGGGATTATAGGCATGAGCCACCGCACCTAGCCTACTATGCTATTTGGATTAGCACAGTCCTGGCACATAACAGGTAATCAATAAATATTTGCTACATGAAAGAATTAGAATCCCAGAGTTCTCACTGTGTGATGAAAGAAAAAAACCAAAAGAACCCCAGAGTAAGTTAGCTGACAAGTTCATCAAAGAAAAGAGAATATCCTGAGTAGCCTCATCCCCACCATCCAAAAATGTGCCCACCTGAAGTTAACTTGTCCCGTTCAGCAGAGTGGGCAGCTCTTAGGGGCTCACGGTGTTTCCACCAAACTGTTGCCCAGTGAAACCTGTATTCAATGCCTCTGAGCTTCCTCAGGACTTCCCCATTGAGGTGTCCAAAGCAGAAGATGCAGATTTAAATTTCACAGTTAGGCCGAGCGTGGTGGCTCAAGCCTGTAACCCCAGCACTTTGGGAGGCTGAGGCAGGCGGATCACGAGGTCAGGAGTTTGAGACCAGCCTGGCCAATATGGTGAAATCCCATCTCTACTAAAAATACAAAAATTAGCCAGGCATGGTGGCGCGCCTGTAATTCTGGCTACTCGGGAGGCTGAGGCAGAGAATTGCTTGAACCTGGGTGGTAGAGGTTGCAGTGAGCTGAGACTCCATCTCAGAAAAAAAAGAAGAAAATATGATGACTTCAAATAAGAAGAATCAACTGTGTATATACACACGTATACATATACAGATACACACATAACTCATTTAATCTTTACAATACTCTTATGAAAGAGAAACTTTTTTTTTTTTTTTTTTTTGAGACGGAGTCTCACTCTGTTGCCCAGGCTGGAGTGCAGTGCTCTGATCTCGGCTCACTGCAAGCTCCGCCTCCCGGGTTCACTCCATTCTCCTGCCTCAGCCTCCTGAGTAGCTGGGACTACAGGTGCCCGCCACCATGCCCAGCTAATTTTTTGCATTTTTAGTAGAGATGGGGTTTCACCGTGTTAGCCAGGATGGTCTTGATCTCCTGACCTTGTGATCTGCCTGCCTCGGCCTCCCAAAGTGCTGGGATTACAGGCGTGAGCCACTGCACTCAGCCAAAAGATAAATATTTAAGCTCATTTAACAGATGGAAAAATCAGCTCAGAGAGGTTAAGTGGCTTCCCCAAAGTCACACAGCCAACGAGTGTGCTTCAACTCAGTTCTGTTCAACCTAACTTCTCCCTCTTGCCCCTCTCCAAGCTGAAGAAAGAGGTGGGATAAATTCAAAGAACAAGATATTAAGTAGCAAGGTAGAGAATTTTGTTCTGAGAAGCTAAGCATTCAGCCCTGCTGAGCAGAGGGACCTAGAGCCCCGTCTCCCACTCTCTCCAGCCCCACCCTCTGGAATGGGGCCTTAGAAAAAGCGAGCAAACTGCCTGGGCCCTGGCAGGGCTGGTTCTGCTGTGGGTGGACAGTTATATATAACCGAGGATTGATGGCTGCTATCTCCCTTTTCTCCTTGTGCTTTGCAGAAGTCCTGCAATCCTTTATCTTTACACAAAGCCGGCAGCTGGCAGCCCACCCCCAGCCTCAGGAGCTGGCTAGCAAGTCCCTTTACAAGCAGGTCCTGACAGAAAGAACAAAAAGATATTCACCACCGGAGAATATGCAAACAGCAGACAGCAAATGCAGAAAGAATTTATGATGTTTAGTCTGGAAAAAAAGACGTGGGGGAAATATTGAGATAGAAGCAAAATCAGAATAGCTGTGGGAAGCCCAGAGCCGGCAAGTAGAAGATGATGGCTCTAAATCGTTCTAAGTATTCCTACTCTTTGGGATTTCACCCTCCCAAAGGGAACCGGCTGCTCTACCCTCTGGATTTCTGGGTGGAATTGGCCATTGATAATTGGTGATGTGGCACGGTTTCTGCCTGAACACCACCTCAACATTATTATTATTATTATTATTATTATTTGAGATGGAGTCTCCCTCTGTCACGCAGGCCAGAGTGCAGTGGTACGATCTCGGCTCGCTGCAACCTCTGCCTCCCGGGTTCAAGTGATTCTCCTGCCTCAGCCTCAAGAGTAGCTGGTGTTAACAGGCGTGTGCCACCATGCCTGGCTAATTTTTGTATTTTTAGTAGAGACAGGGTTTCACCATGTTGGCCAGGCTGGTCTCGAATTCCTGACCTCAAGTGATCTGCCGGCCTCGGCCTCCCACTGTGCTGGGATTACAGGTGCGAGCCACTGTGCCTGGCCTGCTCAGATCTCTTTAAACCCTGGTATTCTTCAAGTCATGTGGCTATAGAGATACGTGTTAGGCTGATGTCAGCCATGAAGAAGATGAAAATAATAATAATAATAATAATAATAATTACCTGGTGAGCTCCTGCTGCCACAAGCCAAGTACCTTTTATACACCTTCCAAACCTCCATCCCAGACAGGCCCTTCTATCCCTGTTTTTCCCTTGGGGAGCACTCGTGCTCACAGGGGAAGCTGGGTGCCCAATGAGATACATCCATTCAGAGGCCCCTATACCATGCTGTCCTACCATCAACACCTAGAACCACCCAGAAGCCAAGAGCTCTGGAGACAGTGGGCAGGGAGATAGAATTCCTTGGCAGTTCTTTGTTAGAAACAGCTCCTCTGATGGCTGAGTGTGGTGGCTCACGCCTGTAATCCCAGCACTTTGGGAGGCCAAGGTGGACAGGTCACGTCAGGTCAGAAGTTCGAGACCAGCCTGGCCAACACGGTGAAACCCCAACTCTAATAAAAATACAAAAATTAGCCGGGTGTGCCACGCCTGGAATCCCAGTTACTCAGGAGACTGAGGCAGGAGAATAACTTGAACCCAGGAGGCAGAGGTTGCAGTGAGCCAAGATTTCACCACTGTACTTCAGCCTGGGCGAGAGAGCAAGACTCTGTCTCAAAAAATAACAACAACAACAACAACAACAACAAAATAGCTCCTCCAGCTCCTGGAAATGAAAGGGGGACCATGTCTTTTCTTTTCTTTTTTCTTTTTTTTTTTTTTTTGAGACAGAGTCTCACTCTGTTGCCCAGGCTGGAGTGTAGTGGCGCAATCTCAGCTCACTGCAAGCTCTGCCTCCCAGGTTCACACCATTCTCCTGCCTCAGCCTCCTGGGTAGCTGGGACTACAGGCACCTGCCACCATGCCTGGCTAATTTTTTGTATTTTTGGTAGAGACAGGGTTTCACCGTGTTAGCCAGGATGGTCTCGATCTCCTGACCTCACCCGCCTCGGCCTCCCAAAGTGCTGGGATTACAGGCGTGAGCCACTGCGCCTGGCCGACCATGTCTTTTCTACCAGTGATTTCCAACTGAGTCTATTTTTAGCAAAACATCACTAAAAAAATCTTGAATAGAACTTGATGAAGAACTTTTGATGCAAGTTGGAGATGGGGGACCCAACAGAATAGGGAGCCTCGTGGCATGTCCCTCATCTCCCTGTAAGGGATGATGGTGATGGTGAAGAACGCAATCCTATCAGCCACAGTAAGACTACAGGCACCTGGTCCTGGGGGGCTCATGTGTCGGCAGTCTGGCCGCCACCACCCCCCCAGCTCAAGCTCTCCCTTGCTGGAACTAGCGTAAGTAGAGCAGCATCTTACCTGGTCTCCCAGCCTCCTCTATTCTCCTGTGTCTGATGAATCCATCATCAAATCACTCTGTCAAACATAGCAGTGGAACCTTCCGAGACTCTTCCTGTAAAGAGTCAGATAGTCAATATTTTAGGCTTTGTCAGCCATCTGCTATCTCTGTTGATAATTTCTTGTTTTGTTTTTACAATTTTTTTTTTTTAAATCTCTTGATCGTTGTATGATGGACATGTAAAAAGCTGTACACACAACTTGGTGAGTTTGAGAATAAGTGTGAACCTGTGAAACCGTCACCACCATCAAGATCAATGACATTTCTGTCACTTGTTTCCTCCCAGTCCCTTTATCATTATTATTTGATAAATAATATATAAATAACATATTATTTGATAAATAATAATGTGTATGTGTTAACACTTAACATAAGACTTACCCTCTTAGCAATTTATTTATTAATTTTTTTGAAACAGGGTCTGGCTCTGTAGAGTGCAAGCTGGAGTGCAGTGGTGCTATCTCAGCTCACTGCAATCTCTGCCTTCCAGGCTGAAGCCAACCTCCCAACTTAGCCTCCTGGGACCACAGGCATGCACTACCGTGCCTGGCCAATTATTTTTATTTTATTTTATTTTTTTGAGACAGAGTCTTGCTCTGTCACCCAGGCTGGAGTACAGTGGTGCAATCACTGCTCACTACAACCTCCACCTCCTGGGTTCAAGTGATTCTCGTGCCTCAGCCTCCTGAGTAGCTGGGACTGCAGGCATGCACCACCATGGCCAGCTAATTTTTGTGTGTTTAGTAGAGACGGGGTTTTACCATGTTGGCCAGGCTGGTCTCAAACTCCTGGTCTCAAGCCGTCCTACTGTGTCCGGAATTGGTGGGTTCTTGGTCTCACTGACTTCAAGAATGAAGCCATGGACCCTCACGGTGAGTGTTACAGTTCTTAAAGGCGGCGTGTCCAGAGTTTTTTCCTTCTGATGTTCAGATGGGAGTTTCTTCCTTCTGGTGGGGTTCGTGGTCTCGCTGGCTCAGGAGTGAAGTTGAGGACCTTCGTGGTGAGTGTTACAGCTCATAAAGGCAGTGTGGACCCAAAGAGCAGCAGCAAGACTTATTGCAAAGAGCGAAACAACAAAGCTTCCACGGTGTGGAAGGAGACCCAAGTTGGTTGCCACTGCTGGCTCCGGCAGCCTGCTTTTATTCTTTTATCTGGCCCCACCCACATCGTGCTGATTGGTCCATTTTACAGAGAGCCCAGTGGTCTGTTTTGACAGGGTGCTGATTGGTGCGTTTACAATCCCTGAGCTAGGCACAAATGTTCTCCACGTCCCCACTAGTTTAGCTAGATACAGAGTATGGACACAAAGGTTCTCCAAGTCCCCACCAGACTAGCTAGATACAGAGTGTCGATTGGTGCATTCACAAACCCTGAGCTAGACACAGGGTACTGACTGGTGTGTTTACAAATCTTGAGCTAGATACAGAGTGCCGATTGGTGTATTTACAATCCCCTAGCTAGACATAAAGGTTCTCCAAGTTGCCACCAGTCAGGAGCCCAGCTGGCTTCACCCAGCGGATCCCGCACCAGGGCCGCAGGTGGAGCTGCCTGCCAGTCCCGTGCTGTGCGCCAGCTCTCCTCAGCCCTTGGGGACTGGGCGCTGTGGAGCAGGGGGCGGCACTCGTCAGGGAGGCTCGGGCCGCACAGGAGCCCACGGAGGCTCAGGCATGGCGGGCTGCAGGTCCCGAGCTCTGCCCCTCGGGAAGGCAGCTAAGGCCCGGCGAGAAATTGAGCACAGCAGCTGCTGGCCGAGGTGCTAAGCCCCTCACTGCCCAGGGCCGACAGGGCCTGCTGGCGGCTCGGAGTTCGGGGCCGGCCGAGCCCACGCCCACCCGGAACTCGCGCTGGCCCGCAAGCACCGCGGGCAGCCCTGGTTCTCGCCCCCGCCCCGGTTCTCGCCCGCGCCTCTCCCTCCACACCTCCCCGCAAGCTGAGGGAGCCGGCTCCAGCCGTGGCCAACCCAGAAAGGGATTACAGGCATGCACCACCATGCCTGGCTAACTTTTTGTATTTTTAGTAGAGACAGGGTTTCACCGTGCTGGCCAGGCTGGTCTCAAACTCCTGGCCTCAGGTGATCCGCCTACTTTGGCTTCCCAAAGTGCTGGGATTATAGGCATGAGCCACCGTGCCTGGCCCCTTCCCTCCACTTTCTATGTTACAGATTGAAGTTTCCAAAAATGACTGCAGTAATAGTTCCCACCCCACATGCCCTTCTGCAACATGACTCTGCCATGTCCCCATCAAGAGGCAGGTTGGCCATGGGTGTGGGGCGGCCCTAGGACGGCTCTAATAGTATATGGAGAAGTGAGGCTGGGTCAGCTTCGGGGGAGGAGCCTACCTGGCCTAACAGGCTCTGCTTCTTGCCCCTTCAAATCTGGCATCATATATGAAGCCTGGCTACCCTGAGACCACCAGGCTGTGAGAAGCCCAGCCACCGGGGGTGGGGCAGACCCTGGTGGGTACAAGCCACATGGAAAGAGACAGGAAGAAACCAGGAGCACCAAGAAGCCAGGCTCGTGAGCAAAGGAGCTCCTGGACACTTCAGCACTGTAGACACCTCATAGAGAAGACCAGGCCACACACAAATGGCCCCAGTGGAGCCGTTCGGGGGTCCCCACATGAGGCCCCAGACATTGAGGAGCAGAGATGCTGTTCCCACGGAGCCATTCAAATTCCTGAAACATGAGCGTGGATGGTCAGCACGGATAAATATGATGGGTGAGCCCCTGCCTTCCTAGAGCTGGCCATCTGGAAGAAACAAGATTGTGCATCGTGGCAAACTGAGATACCTTTGTTCTGTGGAGGAAATCAACAGGGTGAGTGGTGGGAACAGTGGAGGTGGTCAGGGAGGGCTTCTCTGAGGAGGTGGCACCGAAGCTGAGACCTGGAGGACCAGAAGGAACCAATGTACTACAAGGAAATGTGGGGGAGGGTGCAGGGAGAGAACTCCAGACAGAGAGGAGAGGTCCCCTGGCTGTCAGCTCCCCAGAGCCAAGGTTGATGCAGACAATTACCGCTCCTTGTCCCAACTCCCACCCCAACCTCCAGCAGTGGGAGATTTTACCTAGATAAAGAAAGGCCACCTCTGTCTTGTTTGGAGGTGAGTTAATGTCCCTTGCAATGTGCTGCCATGGAAGGTGACAGCTTTTTGATTTATCTCTCTCTGACGCTCCTCCCAATCTGTGACCAGGCAGCACCTTAAATAGACCTGAAGTGCATTTGGACAAACCAACCTGCATACATATTTATTCAGAAAGCAGAAACCAGAAAGGAGCTATTTGTTAGCAAAAAAAAATTGCTGAGAAACTAAAAGGGTTTGTCCAAATCCATGTATAAAGCAAGGAGAAAGGGGGAAAAAGCTGTCTGCTTAATTAACTTATTTATCACACTGACCAGATCCTCTTCAGTACAGCTCCAGTAAATGACAACATGGAAAATCAATTTTGAGCCTCTGCAAAAACAAAACAAAACAAATTCCACCATCACCTAGTCTTTTATAATGTTCTCTGATGACACCACAATATAGGCTAAATTAGGCAAAAGGAAGTTTGAAAAAAAAAAAAAAGCCTCGTTGTACAGAGCACTAGATTAGAATTCTGAAGTGCCAGCAATTCTCATCCTTTTCTCTGACCTTGGAAATGGCATTTGACTTTTCAAAGCTAACAGTTCTCTTTTACTTCTGTTACTGGTGGAGGGTGTCCAGGTTCTTGGTGTTTTGAACAAAGAATTGGTCAAAACGCATAAACAAAGCAAGGAAAGAATGAAGCAATGAAAGCAGAGATTTATTGAAAACAAAAACACACTTCACAGCATACGAAGCAAGCCTAAGCAAATGGCCAAAAAGCCTGGTTACAGAATTTTCTGGGGTTTAAATACCCTCTAGAGGTTTCGCATTGGTTACTTGGTGTACACCCTATGTAAATGAAGTAATGGCCCACGATCAGTCTGATTGGTTGCGGGAAGGGACCAATCAGAGGCTGAAACGAAGTTACAAAATTATGCCTTATGCAAATGAAGATTTGGCCCACCACCAGCTTGATTGGTTTTGGGAGGGGACCAATCAGAGGTACTTTCCATTTTTCTTTAGCCACATGGAAAAAGAGGGTGGGGGTGGCAAAGGGAGTAGCCTCTGGTCCTTTTGTTACTTGGGTGTGGAAAGTTGGGGTTTTCCTTTTGATTCAGTTCTAGGAAGTCATCATGAATCAGCCTTAAGTTCCCTGCCTCCAGACCCCATTCTCCTGCCTCACTGCCCTGCACAAACCTGGCAGATAATGGCCGCGCATGGTGGCTCAAGCCTATAATCTTAACACTTTGGCAAAGAGGCTTAGGCAGGAGAATCGCTTGAACTCAGGGGGGCGGAGGTAGCAGTGAGTGGAGATCGCGCTGAGAGGTGACAGCGTGCTGGCAGCCCTCGCAGCCCTCGCTCACTCTCGGCACCTCCTCAGCCTTGGCACCCACTCTGGCCATGCTTGAGGGGCCCTTCAGCCTGCCGCTGCACTGTGGGAGCCCCTCTGTGGGCTGGCCGAGGCTGGAGCTGGCTCCCTCAGCTTGCGGGGAGGTGTGGAGGGAGAGGTGCGGGTGGGAACCGGGGCTGTGTGTGGTGCTTGTGGGCCAGCACAAGTTCTGGGTGGGCATGGGCTTGGCGGGCCCTGCACTCAGAGAGGCCGGCTGGCCCCAGGTAGTGAGGGGTTTAGCACCCAGGCCAGCAGCTGCAGAGGGTGCACCGGGTTGCCCAGCAGTGCAGGCCCACCAGCACTGCGCTCAATTTCTCGCCGGGCCTTAGCTGCCTCCTTGCGGGGCAGGGCTTGGGACCTGCAGCCCACTGTGCGTGAGCACCCCCTGCCATGGGCTCCTGCATGGCTTGAGCCTCCCTGATGAGTGCTGCCCCCTGCTTCACAGCGCCCGGTGCCATTGACCACCCAAGGGCTGAGGAGTGTGGGTGCAAGGTGCGGGACTGGCAGGCAGCTCCACCTGTGGCCCTGGTGCGGGATCCACTGGGTGAAGCCAGCTGGGCTCCTGAGTCTAGTGGGGACTTAGAGAACCTTTATGTCTAGCTAAGGGATTGTAAATACACCAATCAGCACTCTGTATCTAGCTCAAGGTTTGTAAACACACCAATCAGCACCCTATGTCTAGCTCAGGGTTTGTGGATGCACCAGTTGGCTCTCTGTATCTAGCTAATCTGGTGGGGACGTGAAGAATCTTTATGTCTAGCTGAGGGATTGTGAATACACCAATCAGCACTCTGTGCCTAGCTCAAGGTTTGTAAATGTGCCAATCAGCATCCTGTGTCTAGCTCAAGGTTTATAAATGCACCAATCAGTGCTCTGTATCTAGCTGATCTGGTGGGGACTTGGAGAACCTTTATGTCTAGCTAAGGGATTGTGAATACACCAATCAGCACTCTGTATCTAGCTCAAGGTTTGTAAATGCACCAATCAGCACTCTGTGTCTAGCTCAGGGTTTGTAAATACACCAATCAGCACTCTGTATCTAGCTAATCTAGTGGGGACTTGGAGAACTTTTGTGTCTAGCTCAGGGATTGTAAATGCACCAGTCAGCACCCTGTCAAAACGGACCAATCAGCTCTCTGTAAAACAGAACAATCAGCTCTCTGTAAAATGGACCAATCAGCAGGATGTGGATGGGGCCAGATAAGAGAATAAAAGCAGGCTGCCTGAGCCAGCAGTGGCAACCCAGTGGGGTCCCCTTCCACGCTGTAGAAGCTTTGTTCTTTTGCTCTTTGCAATAAGTCTTGCTGCTGCTCACCCTTTGGGTCCACACTGCCTTTATGAGCTGTAACACTCACCACAAAGGTCTGCAGCTTCACTCCTGAAGCCAGCGAGACCATGAACCCACCAGAAGGAAGAAACTCTGGACACATCCGAACATCAGAAGGAACAAACTCCTGACACGGCCGCCTTTAAGAACTATAACACTCACCGCGAGGGTCTGCGGCTTCATTCTTGAAGTCAGTGAGACCAAGAACCCACCAATTCTGGCCACAGCGCCACTGCACTCCAGCCTGGGCAACAATGCAAAACTCCATCCCCAAAACAAACAAACAAAAAACAAACAAAAAAAACTCTTTACGCCTTCTCCTCCCTTCTTTGACTCTAAGTAACTGGAGTTTGCTTCTTTGTCTTGAACAGAGTCACAATAAAATCGAGGATTCAAACTAGAAAAGGTGGATATGGTAGGTTATGTTCCATGCTTACCAAGGATTAAAAGTAATATAGATCTCCCTTCTGAAGGAAGGAGCAAAGGGAGAAAAGTAGTAAATATTCAAAACATGCTCTTCTGTTGTCATTTCTTTTTCCTGGTGAATAAGGGGTCATACGAGGCTGAAAACTTTTCGGAGAAATACTGTGGGTAGGAGCCACTCATTAAAGTCAACTGGAGTAGCTGTGCTAACTTTCTCCCTCCAGGGACAAAAGAGGGATTTGAATGTTCAAGGAGATTGAAGCCTCTGTCCGTAGCCACATCAAAGTAGGTCACGTATCTGCTCTAACAGATTTCACTGTCAAATAGGAAGCTGGCACCAGGCCCAGCGAATGATGGAAAGTTAACAGAATATTTCTCATGCAGGAGCTGCTGGATTGCGTGAAGATGTTGGGGACATGGAGTCAGACCACATAATGTTAAGTGGAGGAAAAAAAATACTATGTTTTGACAATGAGTTACCTTTCAGACAACCTCCTGTGCCCTTTCATGAATATGTAAATGTTTAAAGAGAGATTCACTGAGAAGCGATTACCTCCTCCACATTGCTAATTTTTTTTTTTTTTTTAGATGGAGTTTTGCTCTTGTTGCCCAGGCTGGAGTGCAATGGCTCGATCTCAGCTCCCTGCAACCTCCGCCTCCCAGATTGAAACCATTCTCCTGCCTCAGCCTCCCAAATAGCTGGGATCACAGGCATGTGCCACCAAGCCTGGCAAATTGTTTTGTTTTGTTTTGTTTTGTTTTAGATGAAGTCTTGCTCTGTCGCCCAGGCTGGAGTGCAGTGGCATGATCTCGGCTCACTGCAACCTCCGCCTCCTGAGTTCAAGCAATTCTCTGCCTCAGCCTCCTGAGTAGCTGGGATTACAGGCACTGGCCACCATGCCTGGCTAATTTTTGTGTATTTTTAGTAGAGACGGGGGTTTCACCATCTTGGCCAGGCTGGTCTTGAACTCCTGACCTCGTGATCCACCCGCCTTGGCCTGCCAAAGTGCTGGGATTACAGGCGTGAACTGCGCCCGGCCTAATTTTGTATTTTTAGTAGAGATGGGGTTTCACCACCTTGGCCAGCCTGGTCTCGAACTCCTGACCTCAGGTGATCCACTTACCTTGGCCTCACAAAATGCAGGGATTACAGGTGTGAGCCACTGTGCCCGGCCTCATTTTTTCAAAAAGTGTCTTCTTGAAACCCAGTTTCCCTTTGCATGTTGCAGCTTTCTCCAATGGGTTGGGTGCCCAGGCCATAAACCGTGGAGTGACATTGACTACTGATACTACTGTTATAGTCCTTTGTCCTGAGAACCTGGTGTCTGCTCCCTGGTCACACAGCAGTGCCCACAGAGCCTTCCCCTCGGCCAGAGAGACAGGTTTCCTTAAGTGCAGTGAACTTTACTGTCCCATCCAGATCTGCAGGACTAGGCACACATAACTGCTGTGGGTGTGGATTGCTAATAGCTCAGTGCCCACTCCCACTTCTAGAAAATCATCCTTGGCAGAAGTGAAACCACCTTGCCAGGGAGATTATGCAGCATCACCTCTAGGCATCCCACCACCGTAACTCACTGACAAGGGCAGCCCCCTGGCCTGCAGGTGGGACCAACTCTGCTAGGATTCATGCTCCAGAGCTCCTGGGAGGTGAGGCTGAAGATAGCTCCAGCTCCTGGGGGGTCAGGCTGGACTTTCTTATCTTTTTTTTTTTTGATACGGAGTTTCACTCTTTTGCTCAGGCTAGAGTTCATTGGTGCGATCTTGGATCACTGCAACCTTCGCCTCCCAGGTTCAAGCAATGCTCCTCCCTCAGCCTCCCCAGTAGCTGGAACTACAGGTATGTGCCACCATGCCCCGCTAATTTTGTATTTTTTATAGAGACAGGGTTTCACCATGTTAGTCAGGCTGGTCTCAAACTCCTGACCTCAAGTGATCTGCCCACCTTGGCCTCCCGAAGTGCTGAGATTACAGATGTGAGCTACTGCACCTGGCCAATTGCTGGACTTTCATGATACACACGGAGTGGCCACAGTGTCACAAGGGCTATTTTTTTCACAATCCAATTTATTTGTTGGATAATGTTAACGTACCCAAGTTAGCAATTTTTTTTTTTTCAGATGGAGCTTCACTCTTGTTGTCCAGGCTGGAGTGAAATGGCGGGATCACAGCTCACTGCAGTCTCCGCCTCCCAGGTTCAAGCGATTCTCCTGTCTCAGCCTCCCGAGTAGCTGGGTTACAGGCATGCGCCACCATGCCCAGCTAATTTTGTATTCTTTTTTTTTAGTAGAGACAGAGTTTCTCCACGTTGATCAGGCTGGTCTCGAACTCTTGACCTTAGGTGATCCGCCTGCCTCTGCTTCCCAAAGTGCTAGGATTACAGGCATGAGCCACAGCGCCCGGCTGATGACAAAACATTTCCATGCATCACATGGTCAACAGCATTTGCTACCAAGTGCCAGGTTCCATGCTCAGCAGTGGGACCACAGGATAATGGAGACAAAGTCCCTGACCTTTAGCAGCAATATCTAACAAGTGAGATTGTCAAGAAAGAAAAAATCCTTAGGCTGGGCATGGTGGCTCACGCCTGCAATCCCACTACTTTGGGAAGCTGAGGTGGGCGGATCACCTGTGGTCAGTTCGAGACCAGCCTGGCCAACATGGTGAAACCTCATCTCTACCAAAAATATAAAAATTAGCTGGGCCTGGCAGCGCGTGCCTGTAATTCCAGCTACTCTGGAGGCTGAGGCAGGAGAATCACTTGAACCTGGGAGGCGGAGGTTGTGGTGAGCCGAGATCATGCCACTGCACTCCAACCTGGGTGACAGTGAGACTCCGTCTCAAAAAAAAAAAAAAAAAAAAAAAAGAAAGAAAAAGAAAAAAGAAAAAATCCTTGTAAAACATACCATACCCATACAATTCAGTAATCATGCTCCTGGGTATTTAACAAAATGAGTAAACTCATATCTGGATGTTTATAGCAGCTTTATTCTTAATTGCCAAAACTTGGAAGCAAACAAGATGCCATTCAGTAGGTGACTGGATAAACAAACTGTGATCCATCCAGTCAGTGAACTATTATGAAGCTATAAAAAGACATGAAATATTCCTAGCTGGGTATGGTGGTTCACAGCTGTAATCCCAGCACTTTGGTAGGCTGAGGTGAGTGGATCATGAGGTCAGGAGCTCAAGACCAACCTGGTCAAGATGGTGAAACCCTGTCTCTACTAAAAATACAAAAATTAGCCGGGCGTGGTGGCAGGTGCCTGTAATCCTAGCTACTTGGGAGGCTGAGGCAGAGAATTGCTTGAATCTAGGAGGCGGAGATTGGAGTGAGCCAAGATCGCACCACTGCACTCCAGCACTCCAGCCTGAGCAACAGAACGAGACTCCATCTCAAAAAAAAAGAAAAGAAAAGAAAAGAAAGATTCCTAAATGCATGATGTTATTGTACAAGTGAAAGAAGGCAATGTGAAAAGACTCATCCTGTTACACAGTCTGGAAAAGGCTTTTGCCTTTTTCTATGGAGATGGTAGAAAGCCTAGTGGTTGCCAGGGGGTGGGAGTACAATGGGATGAGTGGGACGAGGACAGAGGACTTTAGGGAAAGAAAACTACTCCGCATGATGTTCTAATGGTGGATATCTGTCATTATCCCTTTGTTAAAATCCATAGAATGAACAAAACCAGCAATGATCCCTCATGTAAGGCCGGGCGCAGTGGCTCACGCTTGTAATCCCAGCACTTTGGGAGGCCGAGGTGGGCGGATCACGAGGTCAGGAGATCGAGACCATGGTGAAATCCCGTCTCTACTAAAAATACAAAAAATTAGCCGGGCGTGGTGGCGGGTGCCTGTAGTCCCAGCTACTCGGAGAGGCTGAGGCAGGAGAATGGCGTGAACCCGGGAGGCGGAGATAGCAGTGAGCCGAGATTGCGCCACTGCACTCCAGCCTGGGTGACAGAGCGAGACTCCGTCTCAAAAAAAAAAAAAAAAAAAAGATCCCTCATGTAAACTATGGACATTGGGTGATGATGATGTGTCCCTGTGGCTCATTCATTGTGATGAATGCTCTGCACTGGTGTGGGTGTTGATCCCGTGGGGGTGCTGTGTATTGAAGGAGGAAGGGGGTAGATGAGAACTCTGGACTTTCTGTTTAGTTTTTCTGTGAACCTAAAACTTCTACAAAAAAAATAATAGGCCGGATGTGCTGGCTCATGCCTGAAATCCCAGCACTTTAGGAGGCTGAGACAGGTGGATCACTTGAGATCAGGAGTTTGAGATCAGCCTGGCTAACATGGTGAAACCCCATCTCTACTAAAAATACAAAAAATTAGCCGGGCATTGTGGTGGGCACCTGTAGTCCCAGCTACTCTGGAGGCTGAGGCAGGAGAATTGCTTGAACCTGGGAAGCGGATGTTGCAGTGAGCAGAGATCGCACCACTGCCTCCAGCCTAGGCAACAAGAGTGAAACTCCATCTCAAAAAATAAATAAATAAATAAATAAAAATAATAGGCCGGGCATGGTGGCTCATGCCTGTAGTCCTAGCACTTTGGGAGTTTGAGGCAGGCGGATCACCTGAGGTCTGGGGTCCGAGACCAGCCTGGCCAACTTGGCAAAGCCCCATCTCTACCAAAAATAAAAATAACAATAATAATACAAAACTTAGCCAGGCGTGGTGGCACATGCCTGTAATCCCAACTACTTGGGAGTCTGAGGCAGTAGAATCGCTTGAACCCTGGAGGCGGAGGTTGCAGTGAGCTGAGATCGTGCCACTGTGCTCCAGCCTGGGTGACAGAGTGAGACTCGTTCTCAAACATAAATAAATAAACAAACTGAAGGCTGGGCACAGTGGCTCACACCTGTAATCCCAGCACTTTGGGAGGCACAGGCAGGTGGATCGCTTGAGCCCAGAAGTTCAAGACCAGCCTGGGCAACATGGTGAAACCTGGTGTCTACTAAAAATACAAAAATAAGCCAGGCATGATGGTTCATGCCTGTTGTTCCAGCTACTAGGCAGGCTGAGGCAGGAAGATCACCTGAGCCTTGGGAGGTTGAGGCTGCAGTGAGCTGTGATCATGCCACTGCACTCTCCAGCCTGGACGAGAGTGAAACCCGGTCTCAAAATAAAATAAAATAAAATAAAATAAATAAAATAAAATAAAATAAAATCTCAATATTTTAAAAAAACGGTAATGCTTCCTTCCAATGATAAAATTGTATTATTCTAAGTATATTTTAAAGAACAAGCGATTCTTGTTCAGTGTTTTTAAAATAGTTTTAAAAATCTCATTCTTTTTAAGAATCCGAACTAACTTAACCATTCTTTCATTCTTTTTTTTTTTTTTTTTTGAGACGGAGTCTCGCTCTTGTTGCCCAGGCTGTAGTGCAATGGTGCGATCTCAGCTCACCGCAACCTCTGCCTCCCGGGTTCAAGTGATTCTCCTGCCTCAGCCTCTTTACAGACATGCACCACCACGCCTGGCTAATTTTGTATATTTTAGTAGAGACAGGGTTTCCCCATGTTGCCAGGCTGGTCTTGAGCTCCTGACCTCAGGTGATCCGCCTGCCTCGGCCTCCCAAAGTGCTGGGATTTCAGGCATGAGCCACTGCACCCGGCCTGTTTTTTTTCCCGAGACGGAGTCTTGCTCTGTTGCCACCGCTCCCAGCCGTTAACCATTCTTAAAATATCACATCACATTCTTTAAAAGTTCTATATCTTTAATATACATAAATGACAACACAGATATTTATACTCAAATAGTATTTACATAATAGTAAAATTTTTAATATAAAGTATTATCCTTGCAACACTAAATTACACCATCTGTTCTCATCTACCAGCAGATGGCAGTCGAGACCCATGGATTGGAAATTTTGATTTTATAATCCCTAGAAATGAATCCAGTCCTGCACTGCCCAGCCCGCCCCCTGCTGGCTCCTGCGGCTCTGCTGTTTGGGGAAATCATGATGAAATTGTGGCGGCCTGTAGAAGCTGAGCCCCATTGCATGTCCTGGGTTCTTGTTGCCTCCCTGTTACCAGGAAACGGAGGTGAGATTGAAAGATGAAAAATGTGGCTGGGCGCGGTGGCTCGCGCCGGTAATCCCAGCACTTTGGGAGGCCGAGCGGGGCGGATCACGAGGTCAGGAGATGGAGACCATCCTGGCCAACATGGTGAAACCCCGTCTCTACTAAAAATACAAATATTAGCTGGGCCTGGTGGCGCTTGCCTGTAGTCCTAGCTGCTCGGAAGCATAAGGCAGGAGAATCTCTTGAACCCGAGAGGTGGAGGTTGCAGTGAGCCAAGATTGCACCACTGCACTCCAGCCTGGCGAAGAGCAAGGCTCTGTCTTAAAAAAAAAAAAAAAAAAAAAAAAATGAAAAATGCTGGGACTTCTGCTGAGAAGAGAAAAAAGAACAAGGTGTATTGATCTTACTTATGCCAGGCCCCATGCCAAGCCCTAAACATGGACCATCTTATTGGATCCTACAAGGGTCCCGTAAGCTGTTGGACACTATCATCCTGATTTTACAGGGAAACTGAGGCTCTTGGCTAAGATCCCTGACAGCAACACCAGCCCCTGAATCCTCAGCAGGATCCTTCACTTAGGTGCCCTTTAAGTAGGTTTCTTCAACACAGGGAAGGTCACTCATCACCCACAGGCACTTGATCGTTATCCACCCTTTGATGATGTGTGATTCCAAAACACACTGCACTAGTCTCTTCCTTGATAGGGAGAGAGGGGAGGTGTTATGAGAAAATCTCTCATCAATCTGAGCTAGCACCCCAAAAAGATGTAACTTTTTTTTTTTTGAGACAGATTATTTTTATTTACTTTTTTGAGACAGAGTCTTGCTCTGTCGCCAGACTGGAGTGCAGTGGCACGATCTCGGCTCACTGCACCCTCCGCCTCCTGGGTTCAAGCGATTCTCTTGCCTCAGCCTTCTGAGTGGCTGGGATTACAGGCGTGCGCCACCACGCCCAGCTGATTTTTGTATTTTTAGTAGAGACGGGGGTTTCACCATGTTGGCCAGGATGGTCTCGATCTCTTGACCTCGTGAGCTGCCCGCCTCAGCCTCCTGAAGTGCTAGGATTACAGGTGCGAGCCACCATGCCCAGCCTAGATGTAACTTTTAAAATGTGGGATTGAAATATTTAAAAAGTGTTATGGTGGGTGCATCTGAGGCAGGAGAATCACTTGAACTCAGGAGGCAGAGGTTGCAATGAGTCAGGATTGTGCCACTGAACTCCAGCCTGGGCACAAAAAGACCTAGGTTTTAGTTTTGAAGTGTCCAGAAAAAGGAGTTTGATATATCTACCCAAATAGGCAGGTATTCAACAGCAACACTGATCTACCTCCAGGCCATAAAATGACCTGTTGCCACACTGAGGGCAGTCGGCAGTACAGAACAAGATCCTCTCGGGCTCCCGTAAGGCCCTCACTCTCTTCATCAGCTCAGCCCCAAGTTGGGCAAATCTGCTCCGGCAGACAATACCACCAGCATCATAACTCTCCCGCGGGGCAGGATACAGCTCCAGGCATAAGTTGTTGAGTCTGATTGTGTGGCACAGCAGGTTCTCCAGGGTGGCCATGGAGATGGGATTTCCACGGAATCCGAAGGTGGTGAGCTCAAAGCAGCGGCTCAGGGCAGGCAGGATGGTGTCGACTTGGGAGTCTGCGATGCCACAGTCATCTAAATCCAGGTATTCAAGGGTGTCCGCAACTCTTTCTAGGAGAACTTGGAGAGGCACAAGACTGAAATTGGCCAGTCTGGTGCCACTCAGGTCCAGGGTCTTTAGTTGACTGATGCTTGGGCACTTGGACAGATGCTTCAAGTCTGATTCCAAAAGCACACAGTTAGTTATTGCGAGGATCTTTAACGGGGTCTTCAGACAGCTGGGGAGAGAGAGCAGGAAGTTAGTTCTGGGGAATCACAGGGGTGAGCGGAGGGTGGTGGGGAATGATTTCAAAGTGATGGATGAAGACCATTTTGCCCAAGCCCAGGGTCATTCTGATTGTCTGATGGTCAACACTTAGGATGCTGTGTGATGAAGAGCTTTGCCACTGAGGTCAATTCCATTTTAGACCCGGCACAGTAACTCACACCTGTAATCCCAGAACTGGGAAGCTGAGACAGGCAGATTACTTGAGGTCAGGAGTTTGAAACTAGCCTGGCCAACATGGCAAAACCCTGTCTCTACTAAAAATGCAAAAATTAGCTGGGCATGGTGGTGGATGCCTGTAATTCCAGCTACTTCGGAGGCTGAGGCAGGAGAACCGCTTGAACCCAGGAGGTGGAAGTAGCAGTGAGCAGAGATCATGCCACTGCACTCCAGCCTGGGTGACAGAGCGAGACTCTGTCTCAAAGAGAAATAAAAAATACATTTCATGCTGAGTCTTTTCACCATCATTTATAGGAATGGATAAAGTTCACAGAATCCTTAAAGCTCCCTTTCCTCATCTGTCAGGGAGAAAACCACATCTCTGCGCTACAGGAGCTCAGCGGAGACACAGGCATAAAGGACAAACCCAGGCAGGATCCTGCAACATCAGCTGGGGTGGGCGGGCTGCAGGCGTCCCTGACATGCCTGTATCATCAGCAAACCGTCTATCACTTTCTCCATTCTTTGTGCCTGCTCCCTGACCATCTGTTTCAGAATCATGCATTTCTCAGGTAATTAATTTACCTGGAGCTCAAAACAACCTATTGTGACAGGGAATTAGACATGGGATCATTTGTGTTCACCAAGCTGTTGAGCACAGAGCTCATATTCTGAAATGTGCAGGTTTGCTGAGCATTCCCCTCTTCAGTGCCCACTTCACTTCCCTACTTCCCATCACTTCTTAAAAATTATCTTGTTTTGGCCGGGTGCGGTGGCTCACGCCTGTAATCCCAGCATTTTGGGAGGCCGAGGCGGGCAGATCACGAGGTCAGAAGATCGAGACCATCCTGGCTAACATGGTGAAACCCCATCTCTACTAAAAAATAAAACAAAAACTAGCCGGGCGTGGTGTTGGGCACCTGTAGTCCCAGCTACTCGGGAGGCTGAGGCAGGAGAATGGCGTGAACCCTGGGCGACAAAGCGAAACAGAGCGAGACTCCGTCTCAAAAAAACAAAAACAAATTATCTTGTTTTTGGGTCGGGCGTGGTGGCTCATGCCTGTAATCCTGACACTTTGGGAGGTCGAAGTGGGTGGATCATCTGAGGTCAGAAATTTGAGACCAGCCTGGCCAACATGGTGAAACCCCGTCTCTACTAAAAATACTTAGCCAGGAGTGGTGGCCCATGCCTGTAATCCCAGCTACTCAGGAGGCAGAGGCAGGAGAATAGCTTGAACCCAGGAGGCAGAGGTTGCAGCGAGCCGAAATTGCACCATGGCACTCCAGCCTGGCAACAGAGTGAGACTCCATCTCAAAAAAAAA
>NW_026652284.1:12275643-12316263 GCF_009828535.3 Hylobates moloch | reverse complement strand
ACGGGGTTTCACCGTGGTCTCGATCTCCTGACCTCGTGATCCGCCCGCCTCGGCCTCCCAAAGTGCTGGGATTACAAGCGTGAGCCACCGTGCCCGGCCTGTATTTTTTATTTATTCTTTTTTTAGACAGGAGTCTTTGCTATGTTACCCACACTGGTCTTAAACTCCTGGGCTCAAATTATCCTCTTGCTAGCACTATCCAAAGTGCTAGGATTACAGGCATGAGCCAGCATCCCTGGCCTATTTCTCATCATCTTAACTTAGACACACGTCCTCAGGAAGAATTCACAAATGCACCCTCACTAAATCTGAACCCTCCAGTAGCTAGCTTCCTAGCATGGCAGCCTCTCTATAGCATCTACCCCAGCTGATTCCTCTGTCTTCATTGGGATGAATGTGTGATACCCACTTCCAACAGGAAAATGCACCGACATTCTAGTGTCCCCTTTACTGTTACATCCTCATAGGCTGGCTCACAGTAGATGCCCACTGTAACAAGAAAGGCTCTGCTGTGGCCTGCAGAGAAAGCTCACTACCCTTCCTCACCTGAGCAGCTGGTCCAGGTGGCCTTTGAGGAAAGACACAGAGTTCATAGAAAGCTTTTGGAGGTAGCGCAGCTTGAGGAACTGAGAAGTGAACTGGGTAACAAACTCCTTCTTCTTCTCTGGGGAAATGTAGAGAGAGACATCTATGTCAGAGAGAACGAGCTTCTGAAGATTCCTCATCTGGCCCAGGTATGGGGTAAACTCTGCCAGGACGGGCAGTGTCCAGTTGCAATTCACTTCCGCCTCCTGGATACAGTCTAGGTTGACTGTTTTCAGGATGTTTCTGATATTGTGGAGGGGCATTCCCAACATTTTCAGCTTCTTACAGCACAGGTGTACTAAACCTTCCCTCTGCTTGACCCACAGAAGGAGGCAGGTGAGGTATTCATCCAGAGTCCTGTTCTTGAGGCAAAGGTCTATGAACACAGTCAAGGGCTGCTGTCCTCTCATCCTTGGACAGTCCTGCACTGGTTTTCTGTTCGTCATGGCATTTGGTAAGCATGCACGGGCCATGGCTTCAGACCAAACCATCCAGAAGTTCTCACTGACATCCTGTAAATCCAGCACTTGAAGTTTCCACCTCCTGTGGAAAAATAGAAGAGAGGCTGAGAATTTAAGGACTTCACATCCTGGATATCAGCTGCTCCCCTCGCTGCTGCTTCTCCCTCTCTCTGACTTTTTTCCACCCTGTTTTACCCTTGGATCCTGCCCAGTTCCACTTTTTTTTTTTTTTTGAGACAAAGTCTCCCTCTGTCGCCCAGGCTGGAGTGCAGTGGCGCAATCTCGGCTCACTGCAACCTCCAGCTCCCGGGTTCTAGCAATTCTCCTGCCTCAGCCTCCCAAATAGCTGGGATTACAGGCATCCGCCACCATGCCCAGCTAATTTTTGTCTTTTTAGCTGAGTTGGGGTTTCACCATGTTGAGAGGTGAGGCCAGCTAGACTTCCTGGGTCGAGTGGGGACTTGGGGAACTTCCCTGTCTTACATGAGGATTGTAAAATGCACCAATCAGCACTCTATAAAACGCACCAATCAGCACTCTATAAAATGCACCAAACAGCAGGATTCTAAAAGTAGCCAATCGTGGGGAGGATTGAAAAAAAGGCACTCTGATAGGACAGAAATGGAACATGGGAGGGGACAGTAAGGGAATAAAAGCTGGCCACCCCAGTCAGCAGCGGCAACCTGCTCAGGTCCCCTTCCAGGCTGTGGAAGCTTTGTCCTTTTGCTTTTCACCATAAACCTTGCTACTGCTCACTCTTTGGGTCCATGCCATCTTTAAGAACTGTAACACTCACCACGAAGGTCCGTGGCTTCATTCTTGAAGTCAGTGAGACCACGAACCCACTGGCAGGAACCAATTCTGGACATAATGGTGGCCAGGCTGGTCTTGAACTCCTGACTTCAGGCGATCTGCCTGCCTTGGCCTCCCAAAATGCTGGGATTACAGGTGTGAGCCACTGTACCCAGCCTAGTTTCCACTTTCAGTGGTGCCTTTCGGTGTCACTAGAAGAGAGGGTCCTGTTACCTCGGTGGACCCCGGGTGGTGAGCAGTCCTTTCCCTGAGGAGCTGGGCAATGGCCAAGGCCTCTCTAAGCTTCCTCACCAAAACCATCAGAAGCCTGTGGGCCCCCCTTGGACCTCCTCACTTGTCATGACCCAGCTGTTCCTTCTGTTGTACACCTGGGCCCTCCCCACCAGCCGACCTGGGTCACCTCACCTGAGACGAACCCCCTGGGTAAGCAGTGCATCAAGCCCATCGAGCACAGCTTGGAAGGTCTCTGGGCAAGGCCTCTTCATCAGAGACCCCAGAGGGAGGCGGCAGAAAGGCCAGGCCTGCACCGTCAGCTTCAGGGCCTCATAGTGTCTCCTGTTGAAGGCCTCCATGAACAGTGGGGGGAAAAGTTCTGTGGGCAGCTCCTCCAGGGTGGAGATGGCCAAGGCTTGGTACCTCAGCAGGCTCCGCCCCGCCAGCTCCAGGAGTCTGGGTGGAGTCCGGATGCTCATCTTCACAAATCTGCAAGGAAAAGTTGCAGAGGACAAATCCAGAGAAAAGTCATCACTCTCAGGCCAAGCCCATGCAATCTCATCTTCACCCAGGGCCAAAGTCACGGCTCTGGCAATGGTGAAAGAGTCCTCAGTTTACTCCAATTCTACTCTGTACTCAGTGGCCATAAAGCCAGCATTCTGCCTCTGCTGCATCAGCATGAGCGTCTCCCAAGCAGTGAGGAGGCAGGGCCACCACTAGCCCTTCCTTTCTATCCAGTGCTCATCCAGTGACTAGTGAGTATGGAGGAACCTGAAAGCTAACTCCTCCCACTGTTGGGGGAAATTTCTAATTACTCAAGGTTCTAAAACAATGGGAATGGGAGTGTCACATGCCTACATTCTCAGTTCCTACAAATAAGCTGGTTGGGAACATTCACGGGGCATCCTTAGAATGGGTTCTATTTGTTTTCTTTTCATTATTTAAGCTTACTTTATTTCTCTTTCTCTCTCTCTTTCTTCTTTCCCTCATCCCTCCCTGCCTCCCTTTTTTCTTTTTTCTTTTTTTTGACAGGGTCTTGCTCTGTCGCCCAGGCTGGACTGCAGTGGTGCAATCTCAGCTCAGTGCAGCCTTGACCTCCCAGGCTCAGAGGATTCTTCCACCTCAGCCTCCCAAGTAGCTGGGACCACAGGCATGCATCACCACGCCCAGCTAACCTTTTAATTTTTGATGTTTTGTAAAGACAATGGGTTTCCCTATGTTGTCCAGGCTGGTCTTGAACTCCTAGACCCAAGCAATCCACCCACCTTGGCCTCCCAAATTGCTGGGATTACAAGCGTGAGCCTCTGCCCCAGGCTCGTTATTTAAAATTTCAGTGGGAAACTTTGAAAGCTATGTGACAGTGTTATGGATCATTCACAAGACACAGATGTTTCCAATACACACCTCTTACACTACTAAAAGTGAACCACTTTGGCTGGGCATGGTGACTTACTTAATATATACTACATAGAATGTTTTAAAACTTTTATTAAAGGGGCTGGGTGCGGTGGCTCACGCCTGTAATCCCAGCACTTTGGGAGACCTCAACGGGTGTATCACCTGAGGTCAGGAGTTGGAGACTAGCCTGGCCAACATGGTGAAACCCTGTCTCTACTAAAAAAACCCCACAAAAATCAGCTGGGCATGGTGGCATGCACCTGTCATCCCAGTTACTTGGAAGATTGAGGCACGAGAATCGCTTGAACCCGGGAAGCAGAGGTTGCAGTGAGCAGAGATTGCGCCACTGCACTCCAGCCTGGTCGACAGGGTGAAACCCTGTCTCAAAAAAAACTTTTAGTAAAAAGGAAAACCTAATTTGTCAAATCACAATGCCCCAAAGTCTATGAACTATAATTTAAGGGCACAAAAAATCACAAAATATGTATTTAAAATGTCAAGAAGCCTCGGTGTGGTGGCTCATGCCTGTAATCCCAGCACTTTGGGAGGCCAAGGCAGGCGGATCACATGGTCAGAAGTTCAAGACCAGCCTGGAAAACATGTGATATCCCATCTCTACTAAAAATACAAAAAAAAAAAAAAAAAAAATTAGCCAGATGTGATGGCGGGTGCCTGTAGTCCCAGCTACTTGAGAAGCTGAGTCAGAAGAATTGCTTGAACTAGGGAGTTGGAGGTTGCAGTGAGCCGAGATCATGCCACTGCACTCCAGCCTGGGCAACAGAATGAGATTCCTTCTTAAACAAACAAATAAATGAAAAACAAAAACACAAAAACTGCTTGGCTAAGAATTTTGAAATGGCAAAACAAAGCATAAATCAAAATTTTGGGGATAAAGACAAACCTGCATTTAGAGAAAAATTCAAAGCCAAAATCTGTTCATCTGATAAAACAGGATAATTCTCTGTGCCATCTTGGGCTGCCTGAAACTATGAGACTGGCTGACTGCAAATCAGATGGGAGTGTCTTTATGGAAGTGGAGACTTACCAGATCTGGACTCAGCGTTCAGGGTGCTTGGACCCCTCACAGTACCAAGCAGTAACTCCAGGCCTCAGGTCTCTCCCATAGATCTTCAGAGGATTTTACGGACCTTTCTAAGCACATCACCCCTTTGCCAGTCAGAAAACATCTTGGCTGGGCACAGTGGCTCACACCTGTAATCTCAGCACTTTGGGGGGCTAAGAAGGGTGGATCCCTTGAGGTCAGGAGTTTGAGACCAGCTTGGCCAACCTATCTCTACTAAAAATACAAAAATTAGCCAGGTGCAGTGGTGTGTGCCTGTGGTCCCAGCTACTAGGGAGGCTGAGGCAGGAGGATCACTTGAACCCAGGAGGCGGAGGTTGCAGTGAGCTGAGATTGTACCATTGCACTCCAGCCTGAGAAATAGGCTAGATTCATCTCAAAAACAAAAACAAAAACAACAGCAACAAAGAAGAAAACTACATTTGATTAAATTTCTTAAGCTCCACCCAGTTAATCCTGATTGGATTTTTGGCTTTCTTCCAGATTAACTAATTGAATTAGATATTCATCCATGAAAGTGAAAGATTTAGGGATAGGGTAAAAGTCCAGGAGTCATTCACTGATTCCCTCCACAAACATGGAGTTTTACTAATATGTGTCCTTCATAGTCTTGTGTGTGAGATGGGGAAGGGTTGAATCTCTTCCTGACATTAGACAGAAAGAAAAAACTTGAAAGTATCTTTGTTGAGGGACCCTTGGCCACATCAAATTTATCAAAATATTTCAGAGTTAAAACAGTTTTACAAAGACAGAGATAACAGTCCCTAAGAAAACACAACAGAAATCATCATGTATCCAATGATTATCTGGGTGGTATAATCTAATTTTTTTTGGTGTGGCGGGGTGGGGGGCTGAGTCTCACTTCCTAGCCCAGGCTGGAGTGCAGTGGTGTCATTTTGGCTCACTGTAACCTCCACCTCCCAGGTTCAAGGGATTCTCATGCTTCAGCCTTCCACGCTGGGATTACAGGCATGCACCCCCACACCCATGTCTCCATTCGGGTGGAAGAGTTACAATGAGGATGTGATTGGTTTAAAATTAAGGTCAAAGATTCTCTGAAGGAAATCAGGCCAAAATTACCATGAAAACTGGATAGGATAATTCAATTACAATGAAAACTGATAGGAAAACGAAGGGTGGGAGCTGGGCGGGGTGGGGCTGAGTGTTTTAAATGAAATCTGGGGAAGAAAGCACGACACGTGAATATGTTGGGGGATCTTAGGGGATCTATTGGGGATCTTGCAAGAATTGAAAGTCTTGTGTCTAGATCGAGGTTAAAAATTAAAAGGTTAAGTAGCTACAAAAGAGAAGATGTAGAATCTGAAAAATTCAACATTATCCTTGAGGGGAGGGAGAAAGGTTCAGTGTTTCCAAGAAGTTAAAGGGTGTTTCCTCCCAAAGACATGGGCTCAGCAAAGCAGTTTGAGAAAATTAAAGAATGTGCGGCCAGGCGTGGTGGCTCACACCTGTAGTCCCAATACTTTGGGAGGCTGAGGTGGGTGGATCACTTGAAGCCAGGAGCTGGAGACCAGCCTGGGCAACACGACGAAATCCTGTCTCTACTAAAAATACAAAAATTAATTTGGTGTGGTGGCTCATGCCTCTAATCCCAGCTACTTGAGAGGCTGAAGTTGTAGTGAGCCCAGATAGCCTGAGTGAGACAGCAAAACTCTGCCTCAAAAAAAAAAATAAAAATAAAAATAAATAAATAAATAAATAAAATAAATTAAATTAAAGGCAGCACAGGATGACCAATTAAAAGCCACTAAGGTGGTCACAGCCAAGTATAAAGGACACCAGAGAAAAAGTCTCTAGTGTTAGGATAATCTGGTCATGGGTGGGCAAAAATTACCACTGGGACATAAGCAAGTCTCAAGGCAATTTTCATGCAACTCGGAAAGACTTGGTCACTGGTGGAACAATGAGGGCACAGGCCATCACCAAGGATAAAGAGAATTCTGTACAAGGAACACTTGTCAAACCAAATCACTTTGCCCAAACTCTTCAAATTCCAACAGAATTTATAGGATTTCCTTTGCTCTAGAGATATTATTAAGAAATGGAATGGGATCCTCAAAATTCTAAGGCATCCCAAACAAAACCTCTGGGACTCCAGCCTGCTATACATTCAAAATTCATGGTCATTCTCATGTGCATTTTTAAACTGATGGGAAAATTACACCCAGGATAATTTATGGCCATTGTGGGAATTATTGGAAATCTTTAAGTCTGTTTTTCTTACAAAACCACAATTGTAGGATTAAACAGTCTGAATGGGATGCTAGCATGTAGAGACTTCTAAACTCTTTCTCTCCTTTTTTGAGGGGGGGTGGGTTGGGATCTGCCTACTGATTTCAATTAATTGGATATTTTTAAAACTGTTTGCTTAAGATTTATTTTGGCGGCAGTGGGGAGGGGGCCAGGGTCTTACTCTGTTGCCCAGGCTGGAGTACAGCAGTGGTGTGAGCATTGGCTCATTGCAGCCTCAAACTTCTGGGCTCAAGGGATTCTCCCACCTCAGCCACCCAAATAGCTGAGACTACAGATGCATGCCACCATGCCTGGCTAATTTAAAAACATTTTATGTAGAGGCTGGGGACTGTGGTTCATGGCTGTAATCCCAGCACTTTGGGAGGCCGAGGTGGGTGGATCACTTGAGGTCGGGAGTTTGAGACCAGCCTGGCCAACATAGTGAAACCCCACCTCTACTAAAAATACAAAAATTAGCCAGGCATAGTGGCAGGTGGCTGTAATCCCAGATACTCAGGAGGCTGAGGCATGAGAATTGCTTGAGCCTGGGAGGCGGAGGTTGCAGTGGACCAAGATCATGCCACTGCACTCTAGCCTGGGCAACAGAGCAAGACTCTATCCCCCACCAAAAAAAAATATTTTGTAGAGATGAAGTTTTGCCATATTGCCCAGATTGGTCTTGAACACCTGGGCTCAGATGATCCTCCCACCTTGCCCTCCGAAAGTGTTGGGATTATAGGCATGAGTCACTGCTCCCACCAAGAATTCTGAAATGATATAAACCAAAGCATGAATCAAATTTTTTGAAATAAAGACAAAACTGCGTTTAAAGGAAAAAATTCAAAGCTTCAAATTGGTCATACAAAAAAAAAAAAAAAAAAAAAAGACAGGATATAACTCTGTGCCTGCACTGTCACCATCCCAGACTGGCTGACTGTAGGTCAGATGGGAGTGTCCTTACAGAGATTAGGGACTTACCAGATCTGGACTCAGTTTGCAGGGTGCTCAGACCTCAGGAAGAACCAAGCGGGAACTCCAGGCTTGAAGACTTTGGGTCTCTCCTGTGGGTCTTTAGAAGCTTTTATTGACCTTTCTAATCGCAACTCCCACCCACGCCCCTCTTTGTATCCGCTGCTAGCTTCCAATCAAAAAGTGATATCTGATTGCATTTCTGAAGCTCCACCCAGTTAATCCTGATTGGGTTTTTGGCTCTCCCCAGATTAATGGATTGAATCAGATATCCATTTATACCAGATATCCATATTCATTTCATGAATCAAAAAAGTGACAGTATTAGGGATAGAGTGGAAGTCAAGAATTCATTCATTCAAGGCTCAGTGGCTCACACCTGTAATCCCAGCACTTTGGGAGGCCAAGGCAGGTGGATCACCTGAGGTCAGGAGTTCAAGACCAGCCTGGCTGACAGGGTGAAACCCTGTCTCTACAAAAATAGAAAAATTAAGTCCAGGCATGGTGGATCACGCCTGTAATTCCAGCACTTTGGGAGACTGAGGTGGGTGGATCACCTGAGGTCAGGAGTTCAAGATCAGCCTGGCCAACATGGTGAAACCCCGTCTCTGTCTCAAAATAAAATAAAATAAAATAAAATACAAAAATTGGCTGGGCATGATGGTGGGGGCCTGTAATCCAGCTACTTGGGAGGCTGAGGTGGGAGAATTGCTTGAACCCGGGAGGCAGAGGTTGCAGTGAGCGGAGATTGTGCCGTTGCACTCCAGCCTGGGCGACTGAGGGAGACTCTGTCAAAAAAAAAAAAAAAAAAGATTTCATTCATTCATGAACTCCACAAACACTGATGGAATTTTTCTAATATGTGACCTGCATAGTCCTGAGTGTGAGGCAGGGAAGGGTTTGATCTGTTCTAGACATTAGAGAGAAAAATAAAATCTGAAAGTAGTATTGTTAGGAGATCTTTGGCCACATCAAAA
This sequence comes from Hylobates moloch, assembly GCF_009828535.3. Taxonomy (NCBI): domain Eukaryota; kingdom Metazoa; phylum Chordata; class Mammalia; order Primates; family Hylobatidae; genus Hylobates; species Hylobates moloch. The sequence goes on along the minus strand of NW_026652284.1, from coordinate 12,307,516 downwards.
TTATAAAAATACTTCATAGTGGCCGGGTGCGGTGGCCCACACCTGTAATCCCAGCACTTTGGGAGGCTAAGGTGGGTGGATCACGAGGTCAGGAGTTCAAGACCAGCCTGACCAACATGGTGAAACCTGGTCTTTACTAAAAATACAAAAATTAGCTGGGCTTGGTGGTATGTGCCTGTAATCGCAGGTACTCAGGAGGCTGAGGCACTCCAGCCTGGGTGACAGAGCAAGACTCCATCTCAAAAAAAAAAAAGCTTTATAGTTAAAATAGCTTTATAAAAACAGAGGTGTTGTCCCTACAAAATCAGAATAAAAATCTCCATGTATCGAATGGTCTTGTGGGTTTTATATCACCTAAGGTAGCAGATTATACGCTCGTTCTGGTGGAAGAGAGGTGCCACTGAGGGTGTCAGTGGTCTCAGGGCTTAGGTTAAGGCTTCTCTGGAAGAAATTCAAACCATACCTATAAACTTTATAAATTTAATCGGTGAGGGGGAGAAACCAAAACAAACCAAGTTGCAGCGCATTCAGCATTCATCATGGGGTCAGCTTGCTCTCTGACCTGCTTCCTCGTGGTTGCTGGCAGCCGACTGTCCCAAAATCATGTAGACCTTAGATTGCAGTTCCCCTTAACTGCCCTGCAGACAATTTAAGCCTTGTGAAACATTAACTTTTTCATTGGACATATTCTTTCAGGTTCTGCCTGTCAGTGAAACTACTGATGCCAGCTCATCTGAAGGGCTCTGCAAGGCACCAACTCACCAAAGAATGAAGTTTCGACATCCTGATGACTTCATCCCTCTTACTGCCACCAAACTGCACCAACTTTCCAGCCCCTGGCTATCCACGATCCCCTGAAAACCCTGAGTCTTGGGGAGACGAATTTGAGGATCTCCTCCCAGCTTCTCATTCAGCCACCCTGTGATCATTAAACTCTCTGCTGCAAACCCTGCTGTCTCAGAATATTGATAAGCTACTGTGCAGCAGACATAGGAACCTGATGGTCCTGTAATAAAGTCACATCAAAATTACAAAGGGAAGTGAGGGTGGGGGCTGGGCAGGGTTGAGCTGGGTGTTTTAATTGGATCCTGGGAGTGAACCAAGACTTGGTAAACATGTTGCGGGTTATTGAGGTGGTGGAGGAGGAATCTATCCAACATTGCACTGATGACCCCTTGGTTTTGAACCTTATGAGCAAGGATGAGTCTTTCAAAACAAATAATCTTCCTTATTTTTCCTTTCAAATCTTTGTCTTCCTTTACCTCCCTGGATAATCTCACATTTATTCCCATTGCTTTGCTCATTTCATAATAAAAATCCTTATTTTTTATTTTTTATTTTTTTACAGAGTCTCTTTCTCTGTTAAGCAGACCATATATTTTGTTGCCACACAAGATGTGTAACCTGGTTTTATGGAGACAAAGGGTCAAAAGGATCCCATTCCTAACCAGCTGGAGGTGATATCAAGGTTATGGTTATTCTTTGTCATATCTGCACCTGCATATTGCCAGTGAAAACCTGAAGGTCTCATTGGGCAGGCTTAAAAATTAGCCACCAGTGGAAGGTCTTAGCATTGGCTTACATCCTGTCCCTGAGTAAACAGTCTGATCGTGAGTTCATGAGTGCCTCAAACTCTACAAGTACTGATGAAGGCTTCACCCACTGACAGTGAGAAGGACACTGATTTGATTCTGATCATGAAGTTTTGCTGGTTGTCTTGCAAGGAAAATGTTTCAGCCTGTTATGTTGTCATCTAATGCCAATGATTTTAGCCTCTGTATTATACCTTCCAATGGAAAAGACACATTGAAAAAACAACTCTATTTGAGGCTTGCCAGATCAAGAAAACAAAAGCAAATTAAAAAAAAAAAAAAAAAACTGATATGAGGAGTCCCATTCCCTTCTTTTAACATTTCTCACAAAAACATTCCGACTTGTAACAGACTTTGGGACACACCCACTTTGTCAGTATGTGTCTTCCAGGTCGATCCTCGCATTTAGCTTCCAATGAAGCCTTATTAATTATTTCTGCCTCAAGAGCCTTAACTTCCATTGACTCCAGTTTACACGGTAATGGTTTAGATTGGGGTGAGAAGAAAAAGTATTTCTATGAATTTTATAAAGTAATCCTCGCATGCCATCTCCATTGAAGAATGAATAGGGGCCAGGCATGGCGGCTCATGCCTGTAATACCAGCACTTTACGAGGCTGAGGTGGGTGGATCACGAGGTCAGGAGATGGAGACCATACTGGCCAAGATGGTGAAACCCTGTCTCTACTAAAAATACAAAAATTAGCTGGGCGTGGTGGTGTGCTCCTGTAATCCCAGCTACTCAGGAGGCTGAGGCAGGAGAATTGCTTGAACCTGGGAGGCTGAGGTTGCAGTGAGCTGAGATCGGCCACTGCACTTTAGCCTGGGCAACAGAGTGACACTCCATCTCAAAAAATAAATAAATAAATAAAATAGGTTCCTCTCCAAACATGCCCTGAGTATTGATGCATCCAGTAAATGAAACTATTATTAATATCATATAGTAGAGCTGTAGAGGCATTCTATTTGCCTCTAGTTTCCAATAAACCAATGTCTAGTTTCGGTAATGTCTCTGGTTATATGGCAGAGGATAACATGTTCATGTTCAGTTTCTATGTCTATGTCAATACCTATAGCATTCCAGTCTTCATAATGTGTGCCAAACCAAAGAGTTTGATTCTAGGGGGAGTCTGGGACACTACCTAGATTAGACTCAGTTCCACTAATGTTTTCTATGCATAGAGATAAAGTTCTAGTAATGAAGTCAATAATAGTCATAGGCCACCCATTTGCATCTATAGCTTCTTCTCAGTGCCAAGTCATTTAATTATAAATATTAACGAACCTGCTAAAGGAAGGATAACACGCCTTATCATGAAGTTAGTAAACTCAATTGCTACCCAACTGTTTACGAGAGGAGGTTCTACTATTTGTTGTGATCCTTCCCATTCATCTAAATGACTCCGTAGCCAGCAATTGCTTTAGGCTACATTTTGAACAGGGGACCTTAGAAAGTGTTTGCTTTGAGTGGTGAAAGTACCTAACAAAATAAAATATAGGTTTGAACATTTTGTGTTCATACAAAACAAAACCAAGACTCAGTCAATGGAAGATGATCAAGTGGAGTCTTGTTCCATTGTCCTGGAAAAGCTGTCTACCATGTGATGAAGTCTGCTTCTAGGGAAGGCTTTTCCTTAGTTATCCTTAATTTTAAGTCACCTGGTACGGTCCCATCCAATGATGCTCATGGGCAGATTTCTCCTGGTATCATTTCTAAAGAATGCATTCTCCAAATGCTAGGGCATGAAGCTCTAAGCATCACTGAAAGCCTCCTTCACCTACTGGAAATAGTCTTTGAAATTCTGCATCAAGGTCTTGCAGTATGGAGTCATATTGTTACTGAGCGATGGGCTCACTCTCCTAAGTGCATAGAAGCCAATACTATGACACCATCTTTTGAGAAAAGGAAAAAAGTTTAGGCCGGGCGTGGTGGCTCACACCTATAATCCCAGCACTTTAGGAGGCCGAGTTGGGTGGATCATGAGGTCAGGAGTTTGAGATCAGCCTGGCCAACATGGTGAAACCCCATCTCTACTAATAAAACAAAAATTGGGCTGGGCATGGTGGCTCACACCTGTAATCCCTGAACTTTGGGAGTCTGAGGCGGGTGGATCACACAGTCAGGAGTTCGAGACCAGCCTGGCCAATATGGTGAAACCCTGTCTCTACTAAAAATACAAAAATTAGCTGGGCATGGTGACGGGCACCTGTAGTCCCAGCTATTCGGGAGGCCAAGGTAGGAGAATTGCTTGAACCTGGGGGGTGGAGGTTGCAGTGGACTGAGATTGCACCACTGCACTACACCCTGGGTGACAGAGCAAGACTCCACGTGGGGAAAAAAAAAAAAAAGATTTATTAAGAGTTAACTGGGCCAGGCACAGTGGCTCACGTCTATAATCCCAGCACTTTGGGAGGCCGAGGTGGGCAGATCATGAGGTCAGGAGTTCGAGACCAGCCTGACCAACATAGTGAAACCCCCTCTCTACTAAAAATACAAAAATTAGCCTGGTGTGGTGGCACGTGCTTGTAATCGCAGCTACTCAGGAGCCTGAGGCAGGCGAATCACTTGAATCCGGGAGGCAGAGGTTGCAGTGAGCCAAGATCACGCCACTGCACTTCAGCCTGGGTGACAGAGTGAGACTTCATCTCAAAAAAAAAAAAAAAAAAAAAAAAAAAAAAAAAAAAAAAAAAAAAAAAAAAAAAAGCCATGCGCGGTGGCTCATGCCTGTGATCCAGCACTTTGGGAGGCTGAGGTGGGTGGATCACCTGAGGTAAGGAGTTTGAGACCAGCCTGACCAACATGGAGAAACCCCATCTCTACTAAAAATACAAAACCAGCCGGGCATGGTGGCGCATGCCTGTAATCCCAGCTACTGGGAGGGTTGGGGCAGGAGAATCACTTGAATCCAGGAGGCGGAGGTGGCAGTGAGGCGAGATCGTGCCCTTGCACTCTCCAGCCTGGGCAACAAGAGCAAAACTCTTTCTCAAAAAAACAAACAAACAAAAAAAAAAACAAAAAAGAGCGAGTTAACTGACAAGGAGATAGGAGACAAGGTCGAAACCTGCCTCCCCAATCTGGGGATGGTGAAGCAAGCTCTCATGACCTTTCCAGCTGGTTTCAGGTGATGCCAATTCAACCAGTCTGCCAGGCTGGTGGTGTTAGCCGTTAAGAGGTTAAACCTTTTCCCCATCGGACACGCCTGAGCAATTTGGGCTTTGCATCATCACCTGTAACAACTTAAGCAATGGTTGATCGTTCAAGCTGATCCTCTGGTTACACAATCAGAGCTAAAAAGTGCAGGGGATACAGGAGGTTCTATTATCAAAGGCATAGGTTCTCCAGTAAATACTTTATCATCAGTGCTTCTGATTGTAGTTGGTGAAAAAAATACCTTATGAGGGATCTATCTGTGTTTTCCCACAGCGGTGGTAAAAGTTTTCATTAAAGTAATCCAGTCTTGCTGGGCATGGTGGCTCACACCTGTAATCCCAGCACTTTTGGAGGCCAAGGCTGGCAGATCACTTGAGGCCAGGAATTGACCAGCCTGGCAAACATGGTGAAACCCCGTTTCTACTAAAAATACAAAAATTAGCTGGGCGTGGTGGTGGGCACCTGTAATCCCAGCTACTTGGGAGGCTGAGGCAGGAGAATCATTTGAACCCAGGAGGCGGAGGTTTCAGTGAGCCGAGATAGCACCACTGTACTCCTGTCTGGGCAACACAGACTCTGTCTCAAAAAAAAAAAAAAGTAATCCAGTCTTCTTTGTTAGTTTAGTTAATTTTAGTTTCAAGATACCATTTGTTCACTCAACCTTTGTAGAATACCAAGGAGAATGAAGTTAATGGTAGTGTCATTAGATCTGTAAAATCTTATCTGTGTGATCACCTGCCCAGTAAACTGAGTTCTCCTACCATTGGAGATTTCTCCAGAGATGCCCCAGAAAGGAAACACATTTTATACTCATTTATAAAAAAAAAACAAAACGAGAGAGAAAATAATCATTTATTTGCTATGACTGTGGCATCAGCCTTTCTTTTTTTTTTTTTTTTTTTTTTGAGATGGAGTCTCGCTCTGTCACCCAGGCTGGAGTGCAGTGGCGCAATCTCGGCTCACTGCAAGCTCCGCCTCCCGGGTTCACGCCATTCTCCTGCCTCAGCCTCTCCGAGTAGCTGGGACTACAGGCACCCGCCACCACGCCCGGCTAATTTTTTGTATTTTTAGTAGAGATGGGGTTTCACTGTGGTCTCGATCTCCTGACCTCGTGATCCGCCCGCCTCGGCCTCCCAAAGTGCTGGGATTACAAGCGTGAGCCACCGCGCCCGGCCTTGGCATCAGCCTTTCTAAAAAAGGAAGCTATAATCCATCCTGCAAACGGACACACAATCACAAGAATTGTAGCCTTTTTTCATGGCTCACTGTCATCACTGGTCCATGACAACCCCCTTTTTTGCAGCTATATGTGTATATGTCTATCTATTCATATCTATATCTATATCTATTTCCTTTTATTACCACGATTCACTTCCACTCCCCTTTCCATAGACAGCCACTCTACTCGTTGACCTAACCTTGAATTTGCATGTGACCTCATAAAATATAAGTATATGGAAAGTATATAGAATATATACTTGCATTTTGTAGTTGTATTTATTTTAATCCACATATATGCTATAGTGTATGGTGCTGCAGAAGAGGGCTTCACAATTAATTGTCCAGTCCCGGACACTTTGGAGAGTGAATGGACATGCTGTTATAATTTTTATTATTTTTGTGTGTGTGGAGATGGAGTCTCGCTCTGTCACCAGGCTGCTGGAGTGCAATGGTGTGTGCAATCTCCACTCACTGCAACCTCTACCTCCCAGGTTCAAGTGATTCTCCTGTCTTAGCCTCCCAAGTACTTGGGATTGCAGGCACCTGCCACCACGCCTGGCTACTTTTTGTATTTTTAGTAGAGATGGGGTTTCACCATGTTGGCCAGGCTGGTCTTGAACTCCTGACCTCAGGTGATCCGCCCACCTCGGCCTCCAAAAGTGCTGGGATTATGGGCATGAGCCACCTCGCCCAGCCTTGTTATAATTAAGATTTTCAGAACAATAGGGGTGTATGAAGTCTTATAATCACCTTAACTATAGACCTTGGTTTCTTACCTAAGTTTTTAACTAATATATTTTTCAAAGGTAATAACAATAAAAATATTATTGCTTGCCCCATGTCAAATCCAGCTTGAAGTACTTAAATAGATGAACTCATAGCACTCTGTGAAGTCAATATGGTGATTATCCCATTTTATGGGTGAGTGAGCTGAGGCACAGAGAGGTTAAGAAAGTTGGGTATCACACAGCCATTGGCCACTTTGCCAGTTTTGAACCTAAATTAATCAGTCTGGATCTGAAGTCTTTACTACTGACCAAAATACCTACGTGCCTCTAAATCCTAAGTTGCTGAGGGTCTTACCTTGTTTCATATCTCAGTAGAAAGGGAGCTAATGTTTATCCATTACATCTGATGTTTAATGCAAGTTTTTAACATACAACATTTCATTTTCCAAAATATGTTATAAATTTAATTTGATTTTTCTGCAATTATTTTCTGCATTTTGTAGGAACCTTGCTTTTTCCCATTTAGTTTGACAGTGTGGTAAATTACACTTAGATTTTTTCTGTGATTATCTGGCATTCCCAGAATGGCCATTATATATGACTTTCTAATGCACTGTTGCATTTAGCTAGCTGATATTTTATTAAGAACTTTTGCTGGCCGGGTGCAGTGGCTCATGCCTATAATCCCAGCACTTAGGGAGGCCGAGGCCGGTGGATCACCTGAGGTCAGGAGTTTGAGACCAGTCTGGCCAACATGGAGAAACTCCACCTCTACTAAAAATACAAAAATTAGCTGGGTGTGGTGGCGTGTGCCTATAATCCCAGCTACTTGGGAGGCTGAGGCAGGAGAATTGCTCGAATCCGGGAGTTGGAGGTTGCAGTGAGCCGAGATCATGCCACTGCACTCCTGTCTGGGTGACAGAGTGAGACTCTGTCTCAAAAAAAAAAAAAAAAAAAAAAACTTTTGCCAAATAAGTTTTAAATTTACTTTCCTTCAAATATCCTTATTCATTTTTAAAACATAGGTTACAGCTCTCTCATGAAATGAATTAGACAGCTTTCCATATTTGCCTTTCTTTCTGAAACATCTTATATAAGACAGAAAATACCAGCTGGGTGCAGTAGCTCACACCTATAAAACCAGCACTTTGAGAGGCCGAGGCGGGCAGATCACTTCAGGTCAGGAGTTTGAGACCAGCCTAGCCAACATGGTGAAACCCCATCTCTACTAAAAATGTAAAAATTAGCCAGATGTGGTGGTGGGTGCCTGTAATCTCAGCTACTCTGGAGGCTGAGGCAGGAGAATCGCTTGAGTCTGGGAGGCGGAGTTTGCAGTGAGCAGAGATTGTGCCATTACACTCCAACCTGGGCGACAGAGCAAGACTCCATCTCAAAACAAAAACAAAGCAAACAAACCAAAAAAACATAACTGACAGTGTGGAAAAAAATCACATGGAAATTGTCTGAGCCTAGAGATCTGTGAGAGTGAGGTCTCTGATTAGAATTGATTTGTTTATTTTTTTGAGACAGAGTCTCACTCAGTTGCCCAGGCTGGTATGTGGTGGAGGGATCTTGGCTCACTGCAACCTCTGCCTCGTGGATTCAAGTGATTCTCCTGTCTCAGTCTCCTGAGTAGCTGGGATTACACGCATGTAATTTGATTTTTGTATTTTTAGTAGAGATGTGGTTTCACCATGTTGGCCAGGCGGGTCTCAAATGCCTGACCTCAAGTGATCCTCCCACCTCGGCCTCCCAAAGTGTTGGGATTACAGGCATGAGACACTGTGCTCAGCCAATATATAACAAATTCACGAAAGTGGTTTTGTCTGGGCAGAAAGGAAGAGACAAGACTCCAGCAATAAGGGAGGGTCATACAGGAAGATTCTTCTGGAAGATGATTCATCTGGGGGAATCTGAAGCAAATAGGCAAAATGTTAACAATGAAGCTGGATGTGAGTAACCTTGTGTTTTATATATTACTCAGTATACTTTTCTGTGTATTTGGAATATAATGAAAATTATACTGAGAATATATGAGAGACTAAGACATCGTGATTGGAATGTGCAGAATTCTTTTTTTTTTTTTTTGAGACAGGGTCTCACTTTGTCATACAGACTGGAGTGCAGTGGCACTATCTCGCCTCACTGCAGCCTTGACCTCCTGGGCTCAAGCCATCCTCCAGCCTCAGCCCCCTAAGTAGTTGAGACTACAGGTGTGCACCACCACACCTGGCTAATTTTTTGTAGAGACCAGATTTCACCATGTTGCCCAGGATGGTCTTGAACTCCTGAGCTCAAGTGATCTGCCTGCCTTGGCCTCCCAAAGTACTAGTACTACAGGGGTGAGCCACTGCACCCAGCCCAGAACATTTGAGAGAAATTCTGCTAGAAATGGGAAGAAATGAATGCTAGCTAGAGACTCCTATAGCAGCAAGCACAGTTTTTCTTTCTTTTCCTTTTGCTTCATTTTCAAAATGAAAGATTGTGAAGAGCCTGGTCATAAGCTGATGAAAATGATTTATCAGAGACAAGAAAATTGATGATCCAGAAGAGATGGGATAAATAGAGGGAAAGCTTTGAGAAGCCAAAGAGAAACTTCAGTGTAAACAAGGAATTTTAGTACCACATGATCTGTAATAGTAAAATAAATGTACATAAACAGGCAAAAGGTTAAACCGTGCACCATTCATTTTATAAACTACTCTATGCCAGCTAATTAGAATGAGGATAAATCTTCAAGATTTACAGTTAAGTGGAAAAAAGTGAGATGATCAGTATCACAGTAAAACACTATTTCTATAAGGAAAGGTAAAACCAGACATCTTCCGGCTGGGCGTGGTGGCTCACACCTGTAATCCCAGCACTTTGGAAGGCCAAGGAGGGTAGATGACCTGAAGTCACGAGTTCGAGACCAGACTGACCAACATGGTGAAACTCCATCTCTACAAAAAATACAAAAAAAAATTAGCTGGGCGTGGTAGTGTGCACCTGTAATCCCAGCTACTCAAGAGGCTGAGTCAGGAGAATCGCTTGAACCCAGGAGGCAGAGGTTGCAGAGAGCCGAGATCGAACCACTGCACTCCAGCCTGGGTGACAGAGCACGACTCCGTCTCGAACAACAGCAACAACAACAACAACAACAAAGTTTGAGGACGCCGGATGCAGTGGCTCACAACCACAATCCCAGCAATTTGGGAGCCCGAGGCAGGTGGATCACGAGGTCAGGAGTTCGGGATGAGCCTGGCCAAAATGGTGAAACCCCATCTCTACTAAAAACACAAAAATTAGCCAGGCGTGGCCGGGCGCGGTGGCTCACGCTTGTAATCCCAGCACTTTGGGAGGCCAAGGCGGGCAGATCACGAGGTCAGGAGATCGAGACCATGGTGAAACCCCGTCTCTACTAAAAATACAAAAAAATTAGCCGGGCGTGGTGGCGGGCGCCTGTAGTCCCAGCTACTCGGAGAGGCTGAGGCAGGAGAATGGCGTGAACCCAGGAGGCGGAGCTTGCAGTGAGCCGAGATTGCGCCACTGCACTCCAGCCTGGGTGACAGAGACTCCATCTCAAAAAAAAAAAAAAAAAAAAAAAATATTAGCCAGGTGTGCTGGCGGGTGCCTGTATTCCCAGCTACTTGGGAGGCTGAGGCAGGAGAATTGCTTGAACCCAGGAGGCGGAGGTTGCAGTGAGCTGAAATTGTGCCACTGCACTCCAGCCTGGGCAACAGAGCGAGACTCTGTCTCAAAAAAAAAAAAAAGTTTGAGGACAAACTTGTTCACTCTTGGTCCATATTTGATGTACTTCCACTAGAAGTGAGAAATTCTCATTGTTTACATAATATTTTAAAATTATCAATCACTCCAAAGGCATATCTACTATTTGTAAAAGTATTAACTACTTGTCTTTTACTATATGACAAGCTCTAGTAGGGGTGTATATTACGTAAATTGTTCTGATATAAACTCTGAAATGGACACAAAAGAATTAACCAACTTTTTCAAACAGTAAAAATAGGCTGGGTGCGGTGGCTCAGCCTGTAATTCCAGCACTTTGGGAGGCCGAGGCGGGCAGATCATGAGGTCAGGAGACGGAGACCATCCTGGCCAATATGGTGCAACCCCGTCTCTATTAAAAATACAAAAATTACCTGGGCATGATGGCGTGTGCCTGTAATCCCAGCTACTCAGAAGGCTAAGACAGGAGAATCGCTTGAACCTGGGAGTCGGAGGTTGCAGTGAGCCGAGATCGTGCCACTGCACTCCATCCTGGGTGACAGAGCAAGACTCCGTCTCAAAAAAAAAGAAAACAAAAAACAAAAAAACACAAAAAAGCCAAGCGCAGTGGCTCACGCCTGTAATCCCAACATTTTGGGAGGCTAAGGAGGGCGGATCATGAGGTCGAAAAATCGAGACATCCTAGCTAACATGGTGAAACCCTGTCTCTACTAAAAATACAAAAATTAGCTGGGCTTGGTGGCACGCCACTGTAGTCCCAGCTACTCGGGAGGCATAAGTGAAGATCGCGCCACTGCACTCCAGCCTGGCGACGGAGCGAGACTTGGTCTCAAAAAAAAAAAAAATTGGAAAAATAAATTGTGAAAGAATTTCCATCTCTATGAGTTCATCTTGAGAAGTTATAGCATTATTTTTCTCCTACATTTTTGTCATAAGATCTGTCAACAAAAAGTATGAACCCAGGTTTGTGTAAGGGAATATCTTAAACATCAATAGGAGGAGTCAATAGTCCTGATACCACAGGCACACTTGTATGGTCTTCTCCATCATTGGAAAAAGACAACAAAGTGGTAGAGTTACGCAGAGTGTAGCATTTGAGATGGAGATCTGAAGGTAACAGGAAAAGGATTTTGTAAGACATTAGTCTACACGTTGAAAAATGTTGCTTTGTGTCAAATTTTTCTTTTTTTAGAGGCAGAGTCTTGCTCTGTCACCAGCCTGGAGTTCAGTGGCAGGATCTCAACTCACTGCAACCTCTGCCTCCTGGGTTCAAGTGATTCTCGTGCCTCAGCCTCTGGGGAGCTGGGACTACAGGCGCATGCCACTATGCCCAGCTAATTTTTTGTATTTTTAGTAGAGACAGGATTTCACCAGGTTAGCCAGGATGGTCTCAATCTTCTGACCTCGTGATCCACCTGCCTCAGCCTCCCAAAGTGCTGGGATTACAGGCGTGAGCTGCCATGCCTGGCTGGTTCATGTCAAAATTTAATAGGTATTCAATTGCATATGAAACTTATAGGTAAAGTTTATTTCTTTTTTCTTTAAAGCATTTATTTGTTTATTTATTTTTGATGTATTTATTTATTTATTTAGAGATGGAGTTTTGCTCTTGTTGCCCAGGCTGGAGTGCAATGGCATGATCTCAGTTCACTGCAACCTCCGCTTCCTGGGTTCAAGTGATTCTCCTGCCTCAGCCTTCCTGGTAGCTGGAATTACAGGTGGATGCCACCACGCCCAGCTACTTTTTGTATTTTTAGTAGAGAGGGGGTTTTACTATGTTGGCCAGGCTGGTCTTGAACTCCTGACCTCAGGTGATCTGCCCACCTCAGCCTCCGAAAGTGCTGGGATTACAGGCATGAGCCACCGTGCCCAGCCTAAACTCATCACTTTTAATACCTTCTACGTCACATGAGGAAGAAGAGCAGAAACACTTGAGTACTTCACGAAGGTCAAGGTTGGTATAAGTTTGGGTTCCAATATGATCAATTTCTGCATCTAGGGAACCAACCAGTTCAGGTTAAGGAAGGTCAGGAAACTCTAGGGTTTTCTCTCCCTCCAAAGAAAGCTTTACCTATCACCTTAACTTAGAAAGCAAATCTCATCCCCATGTTGTCACTTAGTAAAAAGGCATACTTTTCTAAAAATGGTCCATATGTCATTTGGACCGCTTCAAACACAGGAATTTTCTAAACTTCATTAGAAACCTCTCCTCACAAATATTTTCCTTACTCCAAGGAATTTGCTGATATATTGGGTGTAAACTGGATATGGCAGCTCTGGTATCCACCAACTCTGTATCTAAGTCCACGTTGATCTGGATCTCAGCTTCTCCATTTTTATTTAAGGGTTTTATAGAAAACAATTTCCAGAGAGTTATTTGAAGTTCCATCAATATGGAGCCATCAGAAATGAACTCTAGCCAGGTGCTGGGGCTCACACCTGTAACCTCAGCACTTTGGGAGGCTGAGGCGGGGGATCACCTGAGTTTGGGAGTTCCAGACCAGCCTGGCCAACATGGAGAAACCCTGTCTCTATGAAAAATACAAAATTAGCCGGCTGTGGTGGTGCACACCTGTAATCTCAGCTACTTGGGAGAGAGGCAGGAGAATTGCTTGAACCTGGGAGTTGGAGGTTGCAGTGAGCTGAGATCGTGTCATTGCACTCCAGCCTGGGCAACAAAAGCAAAACTCCATCTCAAAGAAAAAAAAAAGAAAGAAAAAGAAAAGAAAAAAAGAAATGTCCTTTAATAAGATCAAACAATGTCTGGGCCAAAAGGGTTCGGTCCAGTAGAGACCTGGTGCAAAGGTGGACAATTTTCATTCCAATGGCCTGTTTCAAAGGTGACAGGCAACTCGAGCAGGGTTTCCCTGTTTACAACGAACTGAATATGAGTTTTAATAGTAAGGGGAACTCCCCTTGCTCTTATCCCTTCAGTTGTTTTAGCTGCAAACACCTTATTATCCTTTGCATTCTTTTCGTTCAGCATTGGGTACTTTTATGTTCTAGAACTCTCTTAAAATGTTCTCCTATGGTGACCAATTCAGCAATATCAGTAACTTCTTTTTTTTTTTGAGACGGAGTCTCCCTCTGTCGCCCTGGCTGGAGTGCAGTGGCGTGATCTTGGCTCACTGCAACCTCCACCTCCCAAGTTGAGGCAATTCTCCTGCCTAAGCCTCCCAAGTAGCTGGAACTACAGGCACGCACCACCATGCCTGGCCAATTTTTGTATTTTTAGTAGAGATGGGGTTTCACTATGTTGACCTGGCTGCTCTCGAACTCCTGACCTTGAGATCTGCCCTCTTTGGCTTCCCAAAGTACTGGGATTACAGGCATGAGCCACCGTGCCCGGCCTTTTGTATTTTTAGTAGAGACGGGATTTCACCATGTTAGTCAGGCTGGTCTTGAACTCCTGACCTCAAATGAGCCACCCACCTAGGCCCACCAAAGTGCAGGGATTACAGGTGTGAGCCACCGCGCCCGGCCTGGTAACTTCTTATGTTATGTTTTTCAATCAGGTCACCAAGCTGTGGTCGAAGTCCATTAATGAGTAAAGTTGTCTGAGCCCTTCAAGTTCTAGCAGGAAATACTCCCTAGTTATTATTACAGGACCAGAATGTTTTACAAAGGAAATTACCATTCTAGACTTGGAATCAAAAACTGACACATCTATCTTCTGTTTACATGATTCAATAATAAACCAGTTGGCCGAGTGTGGCGACTCAAGAGTAATCCCCGCACTTTTGGATGCCGAGGCAGGAGGATCGCTGGAGACCAGGAGTTAGAGACAAGCCTAGCCAACAGAGTGAGGCCCCATCTCTATAAAAATAAAAAAAATTAGCCAGTTGTGGTGGTGTGCATCTGTGGTCTCAGCTACTCAGGAGGCTGAGGTGGGAGGATTGCTTGAGCCCAGGAGGCTGAGGCTGCAGTGGACTATGATCACACCACAACACTCCAGCCAAGGTGACAGAGGGAAATCCTGTCTCAGAAAAAAAAAATAAATAAATAACAAGGGACCAGTCAATCTTTCACGGGAAGGCAGTGGAGATTGCTGCATGTTTTGGGTCATCTCTAGAAGTAGCTTTTGAGGGAATGATGTAGTCGTTCATTTTCAGGCTTTCCCAGGTCCTAATACATGTGTGTCAACTGATATAAATCAGGTAACCCAGAGTCATAGCATCCTGCGAGGATTCTAGTTTACAGTAGATTAGGTGCAGTGGCTCACATCGGTAATCCCAGCACTTTGAGAGTCTGAGGTGGGAGGATCACTTGAGGCCAGAAGTTCAAAACCAACCTGGGCAACATTGCAAGACCCTGTCTCTGAAAAAAATAAAAATAAAAAACCAACAGAAAATAACGTTAAGGAGGATACGCAGAAATGAGGACCTTGGTACACCATTGGTAGTTATGTAAATTAGTACAGCTACTATGAAAAACAGTATGAAGTTTCCTCCAAAAAATAAAAATAGAATTACTATATGAACCATAAATCCCACCGCCGGATATATATCCAAAAGGAAAAAGAAATATATCCAAGAGATATCTGCACTTCCATATTATTTTTCTTTTCCTTTATTTCTTTTTATTTTTGTGAGACTGAGTTTTTACTCTTGTTGTGCAGGCTGGAGTGCAGTGGTGTGATCTTAGGTCACTGCAACATCTGCCTTCTGGGTTCAAGTGATTCTCCTGCCTCAGCCTCCCAAGTAGCTGGGATTACAGGCGTGTGCCACCATGCCTGGCTAATTTTGTATTTTTAGTAGACATGGAGTTTCACCATGTTGGTCAGGCTGGTTTCTAACTCCTGACCTCATGTGATCCACCTGCCTTGGCCTCCCAAAGTTCTGGGATTACAGGCGTGAGCCACTGCACCCGGCCTGCACTCCCATATTTATTGCAGCACTATCCACAATAGCCAAAATATGGAATCAGCCTAAGTGTCCATCAATAGATAAATGGATCAAGAAAATGTGGTTAATACACACAATAGAATATCATTCAGCCATAAACATGAGTGAAATCCTGTCATCTGCAACAACATGGATGGAACTGGAGGGCGTTAAGTGAAGTAAGCCAGATACAGAAAGACAAACATAGCATGTTCTCACTCATATTTAGGAACTAAAAAACATGAAACTTAAAAATAGAGAGTAGAATGATGGTTATCAGAAGCTAGGAAGGATAATGGGAAACAAAGAATAAGAAGGGCGTTGTGGCTCACGCCTGATATCCCAGCACTTTGGGAGGCCAAGGCGGGCGGATCACGAGGTCAGAAGATTGAGACCATCAGGCCGGGCGCGGTGGCTCAAGCTTGTAATCCCAGCACTTTGGGAGGCCGAGGCGGGCGGATCACGAGGTCAGGAGATCGAGACCACGGTGAAACCCCGTCTCTACTAAAAATACAAAAAATTAGCCGGGCGTGGTGGCGGGCGCCTGTAGTCCCAGCTCCTCGGAGAGGCTGAGGCAGGAGAATGGCGTGAACCTGGGAGGCGGAGCTTGCAGTGAGCCGAGATCGCGCCACTGCACTCCAGCCTGGGCGACAGAGTGAGACTCCATCTCAAAAAAAAAAAAAAAAAAAAAGAAGATTGAGACCATCCTGGCTAATACGGTGAAACCCCATCTCTACTAAAAATATAAAAAAATTTAGCCAGACGTGGTGGCATGCGCCTGTAGTCCCAGCTGCTCAGAGGCTGAGGCAGGAGAATGGCGTGAACCCAGGAGGCGGAGCTTGCAGTGAGCTGAGATCGCACTACTGCACTCCAGCCTGGTTGACAGAGCAAGACTCCATCTCAAAAAAAAAAAGAAAAAAAAAAAGAAGGGGATGGTTAATGGGTACAAAAATGCAGTTAGGTAGGAATAAGATCTAGAGTTCAGTAGCACCATAGGGCAACTCATGTTGACAACAGTTCATAGTAAATTTCTTTTTTTTTTTTTTTTTGAGACGGAGTCTCGCTCTGTCGCCCAGGCTGGAGTGCAGTGGCACGATCTCGGCTCACTGCAAGCTCCGCCTCCCAGGTTCACGCCGTTCTCCTGCCTCAGCCTCTCCGAGTAGCTAGGACTACAGGCGCCCGCCACCACTCCCGGCTAATTTTTTTGTATTTTTAGTAGAGATGGGGTTTCACCGTGGTCTCGATCTCCTGACCTCGTGATCCGCCCGCCTCAGCCTCCCAAAGTGCTGGGATTACAAGCGTGAGCCACCGCGCCCAGCCCAGTTCATAGTAAATTTCTACATAATTAAAACAATGGAATTGGAATGTTGCTAACACAAAGAAATGATAAATTCTTGAGATGGTGAAAACCTGCATTACCCTGATTTGAACATTACACATTTTATGCTTGTATCAGAATATCAGGCCAGGTGCTGTGGCTCATGTCTATAATCCCAGCACTTTGGGAGGCCAAGGCGGGTGGATTACCTGACGTCAGGAGTTCAAGACCAGCCTGGACAACCTGGTGAAACCCCATCTCCACTTAAAATACAAAAATTAGCCAGGTGTGGTGACGGGCTCCTGTAGTCCCAGCTACTCAGGAAGCTGAGGCAGGAGAATTTCTTGAACCCGAAAGGCAGAGGTTGCAGTGAGCTGAGATTGTGCCATTGCACTCCAGCCTGGGTGACAGAGGGAGACTCCATCTCACACACCCACACACACACACAAAAAAAAAAAAAATCAGATGTACCCTGTAAATATGCATGAGATTTATATATCCACAATAATTTTAAAATTAGAAAAATAGTAAGACTAGGCATGGTGGCTCATGCCTGTAATTACAGCACTTTGGGAGGCCAAGACAGGAGGAACACTTGAGTCTAGGAGTTTGAGATCAACTGGGTCAACACAGTGAGCCCAGGTTCACCTCAGTGAACCATCAGAGAGCTTCCTGGCCCACCTGGGGCAAGTTCCAAAGAGATTCTCAAGGCAGCGCGGGAATGCTGCCTACAGGTCAGTGCCCTGGTCTCTTGTGTTTCTTGATAAGGAGAGAAGGGAGATGTTATAGGAAGGTATCTCATTGGTATGAATTAGCTTTCCAAAAGATGTATTTTTCTATTAATGTGGACTAGAAATATTTAGAATACATAATATGCATTTTTCTAAAAGGGAAATTGGACACAACTACTTCAATTCAGTGAAACCCACCAGCCACCTTGAGGACAGGCAAGAGTTGGTGATGTCATGAGGCTCCTGCAATACACACTATGGCCATTCCCTTCAAGGTCCGGGGGCAGCCCCTGGTGCAGTGAAGCCATTTCCTGGCATGGCCAAAGATCAGGAACGGATTCCTCTGGATCTGCCCATTAGGAGTGAGCAGGGTCTCAGTATCTGGGGAGCAGTGAGGGCCCCTGAGAAGAGGGTAGATTTCAGTGACTCATCATCACTGCCCACACAGAATGTTTCAGGCCCCAAGTGTGCATCTTTTGTGAATGAACCCAGTGAACAGGCATGGCAGAAAGTAAGGAAGAAACAGATGACGGAAGAGAGGTAAAATATGGGTGGGAATTAATCAAAATGATCACATTTCAGTTTTGATGCCTTGATTTGCTGCAGCTGAACCTCAGTCACAGATAATGTAGTACCTCTCATCAGTAACAAGAGATTTCTGATGTATAAATAGCTAAAAGAGATTGATCAATCATGGAAGACACCAGAAAGTTTCCATTCAGGTTCCATTTATTTTTGACTTTTTTTTTTTTTTTGAGACGGAGTCTTGCTCTGTCACCCAGGCTGGAGTGCAGTGGCGCAATCTCGGCTCACTGCAAGCTCCGCCTCCCGGGTTCACGCCATTCTCCTGCCTCAGCCTCTCCGAGTAGCTGGGACTACAGGCGCCCGCCAACACGCCCGGCTAATTTTTTGTATTTTTAGTAGAGATGGGGTTTCACCGTGGTCTCGATCTCCTGACCTCGTGATCCGCCCGCCTCGGCCTCCCAAAGTGCTGGGATTACAAGCGTGAGCCACCGCGCCCGGCCTTATTTTTGACATTTTTAAATAACCATCCTTGCGAGGGTAACTCCTGCATCACTCTAGAACTTCAGGTTCTATTTCTGAGTCTAGGACACAGGTCCCTGAAGGCCTCATAGATGCCACGTCAGCATTTTCACCCAGTCCTGCCCCCAGCTGAGTCACCTTTGTTTTTCCACTCACAGTCAGCACGCGCCTGAAACACATGGCTGTGTGCTTCCTTTAAGATGCACCTGACCGGGCCCAGTTGCTCATGCCTGTAAACCCAGCACTGTGGAAAGCCAAGGTGGTCAGATCACTTGAGGTCAGGAGTTCGAGGCCAGCCTCCTCCAACATCGTGAAACCCTGTCTCCGCTAAAAATACAAAAATTAGCTGGGCTTGGTGGCGCTGCCAGTAACACCAGCTACTAGGGACGCTGAGGCATGAAAATCACTTGAACCTGGAAGGTGGAGGTTGCAGTGAGCTGAGATTGTGCCACTGCACTTCAGCCTGAGGGACAGAGAGAGACTCCATCAAAAAAAAAAAAAAAAAAAAAAAGCACCTGTGTCCTAGATTTTAGTTCCCAAGGGTCCAGAAGACAGCGTATCCATCCCACTAACCAGGCCTTCCCTAGGAGCAAAGATGGAAGTCCACGTTCTCAGATGGCCATGAGCCACAGGAAGGGCAGGGGACAGGACCAAAGAAGATCCTCTTGGGCTGCCTGACTTCCCTGAGTGTACGCATCAGCTCAGCCCGAATTGGGGCGAGGATCTCCCAATTGACATGACCCCTGTTGTCAAGACTCTCCAGAGGGGCAGGATACAACTCCAGGCCTAACTTGCTCAGCCCGCCTGTGTGATGCAGCAGGTCTTTCAGAGCATTCGTGGAGGTCTCATTTCCATGAAAGTAGAAGGTGGTGAGCTGGGAACAGCGGCTCAGGGCAGGCAGGAGGACCCTGAGTTGGGAGTCCTGGATCTGACAGTCCTTTAACATGAGGATCTCGAGAGTAGCAGCAACTTTCTCTAGCAGAACTCCAAGGGGCTCAAGATTGGTGGTCCACATTGGGATGTGAATCAGATGCAGCTCCTTTAGCCGACTGAGGCTTGGGTACTGAGACAGACACTCCATGTCCTGATCAGCTAGGTAAGCATTACAGAATGTAAAGGTCACAAAGGAGTTCCTGAGGCACCTAGGGAGAGCAAGAAGTTAGTTATGGGCAATGGTGCCAGTTAGAGGAGGGGGGTGGGAAATAATCTCAATGGTAAACTTGAAGTGGGCATTGAGTAATTCTGCACCTTACTACAACACAGGTGTTATAGTAACCTGCAATGGGGAAGCCTGTTTCACCCAAACACAAGTTTGTTCCCATCATCAGATGATGGTCCGCATGCAAGGTGCTGCCTGATGAAGACTCAGATCATTCAGGGGCAGCTCCATTTTAGGCTCAGTCCTTTCACCTTTGCTTGTGTGATTGGTTCAAGGCCACAACATCTTTAAAGCCTCTTTACTTCATCTTTCAGCAAACAACCTCATCTCTGGGCCAGAGGAGCCCAGTGGGAAATGTGCACAAAGAACTCAACTGAACAAGGTCTAGGGACATCAGCTAGGGCCACCTGCCTGCAAAGGTTCCCTGACATGCCCGCGTCTGCAAACCTCCTATCACTTTATACCACTCTCATGCCTACTCCCTCACCTCCGTCCAAGAAGCATGCTTTTCCCATGTCAACTACTTTTCCTGGGGTTCAAGAGAACCTCTTACAAACAGGGAATTAGAGACAGGATCATTGGTGTTTACTAAGCTGTGAGGACAGAGCTTCTACTGTGAAACAGGTTTGATGCACTTTCCCTTCTTTCATTCTCTCCTCTATATGAAAAGTTTCATCATATTAACTTTAAACACGCTTCCTAAAAAGGAATTCACAAATGTACCCTCACTAGATCGGAACCCCTGACTACTTAGCTCCCTACATGTCTCTCTGTGTAGCATCTACCCCAGGCCATCCCTCTGCCCTTATTTGAGTGGTCTTGTGATACCCACTTCAGGATATAGAGCACTGAACAGCATAATGAGTTGGCAGTCTAGCATCCCATTCCCTGTGATATCACCAGTGGCTGGGACACAGTAGATGCCCACTAGCGTTTACTGTGAAAAAGAACAAAAGTCTGTGGTATGGTCTGCAGAGAAAGCTCACCATCATTTCTTACCTGAGCAGGTGCTCCAGGTGCTCTTTGATATTACTGATCTTTCTTATATAAAGCATCTGGGGGTAGTACAGGCAGAGGAATGGAGAGTCCAAGTCAGGAGCGAACTGCTGTTGGCCGCTCACGTATAACTCACACCCATATCCGAAGGCTAAAAGGAGTTTGCGAAGATTGCTCATCTGGCTCAGGTAAGGGGCAAACTTTCCCGTTTTATTCAGACAGCATTTTCTCCTAACTTTCAACTCCTGGATACTGTCTGGGTATATCCTTTTCAATAAATTTCTGAAACTTGAACTGGGCATTGAGTAATTCTGCACCTTACTACAACACAGGTGCACTAGACCTCTTCTGTAGTGGATCCACCTGCAGAGGCAGCTCAGGCATTCATCCAGCGTACTTTCCTTTAGGCACAGGTCTATGAACACCTTCAAGGGCTGGTGCTCTCCCATCCTTGGACAGTCCTCCACTGTCTGCCTCTTACTCATGGCTTCTGGGGAGCAGGAGAGGACCTTGACTCCAGACCATATGGCCCAGAAACTCTCATCAACATCCCGCAAATCCAGCACTCGAAGTTTCCACCTCCTGTGAGTGACATAGGGGAAAAGCTCAGAATGTAGGCAAGGACCCACCCCTGACCTGAGCTTTCACTCCACATCCAGGACATCAGTCAGCTGCTCCTGTCCTCAGTGCTCCTCCTTCTATCTCTTCTCCATCCCGTTCCCCCTTGGATTCTGCCTGGTTCTCACTTCTAGAACCTTTACCTTCCACTGGGAGGAAGCAGGCTCCTGTTTCCTTGGTGGACCCTGTATGGTGAGCAGTTCTTTCCCAGAAGAGCTGGGCAATGCCCAGGGCCTCTCATGGGCACCATCAGAAGCCTCTGAGCCACCCTAGCTCCCCAACCCCACCACTCCTCCTGAGCCAGCTGTCCCTTCCCTGGAGGCCTGGACCCTTCCCCCCAGGCCACCTGAGTCACCTCACCTGAGGCGAACCTTCTGGGCCAGCAGTGTATCAAGTCCCCTCAGGACAGCTTGCAAGGTCTCCAGATGAGGTGTCTTCATCAGGGATCCCAGAGGGAGGCGGACGAAGGGCCAGGCCTGCACCATCAGCTTCAGGGCCTCAAAATGTCTCATACTGAAGGCCTCCATGAACATCAGAGGGAAGACCTCCCTGGGCAGCTGGTCCAGGGTGAAGATGGGCAAGAGCTGGTTCCTCAGCAGGCTCTGCCCTGCCAGCTCCAGGAGTCTAGATGGGGACTGGAGGCTCATTCTGACAAATCTGCAAGGAAAAACTCTAGAGGACAATGCAGTGAAAAGGCAAGTTTCTCGGGCCATTCCCCAGCAACCCCCACTTCTCCCAGGGCCAAAGTCATTTCTCTAGCATGTGTGAAAGAGCCCTCAGTTTGCTCCAATTCCATTCTGCAATAAGAGGCCACAGAGGCATAGTTCTGCCTTTCTGGTACCAAGAGGAATGTGTCCCAACCTCTAAAGAGCAGGCAAGATCATTCCTATAGGGTCTGTGAATTATTAGCCACTGCTCCACTAAACTGATAGCACTGGGAAGTGTTACCAAGGATTTTTGAAGCTTAGATCTCCACTTTTTTGAGAAAACAAAATGTCTTCTTGGCTGGGTGCGGTGGTTCATGCCTATAATCCCAGCACTTTGGGAGCCCGAGGTGGGCGGATCATGAGGTCGGGAGTTCGAGACCAGCCTGGCCAAAATGGTGAAATACCATCTCTTCTAATACAAAATATTAGCCGGGTGTGGTGGTCCATGCCTGTAATCCCAGCTACTTGGGAAGCTGAGGCAGGAGAATCTCTTAACCCGAGGGCCACAGTTTGCAGTGAGCCAAAAATCTAGCCACTGCCCTCCAGCCTGAGTGGCAGAGTGAGACTCTGTCTCAAAAAAAAAAAAAAAAGTAAAGAGAAGCCAAGCATGGCGGCTTACAGCTGTAATCCCAACACTTCGGGAAGCCAAGGCAGAATAATCACTTGAGCCCAGGAGTTCCAGATCAGCCAGGGCAACATAGTGATACCCCATGTCTACTAGATGGTATTAGAATATTAAATAATTATCTGAGCATTGTGGCACATGCCTATAGTCTCAGCTACTCTGCAGGTGGAGGTGGGAGGATGGCTTGAGCCTGGGAAGCAGAGGTTTCAGTTATCTGAGATTGTGCCACCACACTTCAGCCTGGGCAACAGAGAAAGACTCTGTCTCAAATAATAGTAATAATAATAACACACTTTGGTATGGAGTCTAGGGGAAGAAATGGATCCTACTTTCAAAACAAAGACTCTGGGGCCAGACATGGTGGCTCATGCCTATAATCCCAAGACTTTAGGAGATAAGGTGGGAGGTTTGCTTGAGTCCAGGTGTTCCAGACTAGCCTGGCTAACAAAGCGAGACCCCATCATTATAAAAAAATTTAATAGAACATGGTGGAAGGAATATCTTTATAATTTTAGTACAAAACAAAGCCTATCTTTCAAAATCACAATAGCATTCCTGGGTGGGGTTACTCTTGCCTGTAATCCCAGCACTTTGGGAGGCTAAGGGCTGGCAGATCACATGGAGTCTAGGGGTTCCAGACCAGCCTGGGCAATATAGTAGAATCCCATCTCCACTAAAAATACAATTAGCCAGGCCTCATGTTGTGGGTCCGTAGTCCCAGCTACTGGGAAGGCTGAGGTGAGAAGATCCCTTGAATACAGGAGACAGAGGTTGCACTGAGGCAATTATTACACCACTGCAGTACAGCTGGATGACAGAGTGAGACTTTGTCTCAAGAAATTAAAATCACAATAACATAGTCTATAAACTGTAAATTAAGGGCGCACAATCTACAAACTTTAAATGTCAAGGAATGAGACATTAATTAATTGGATTCTTTTTTTTTTTTTTTTAATTGAGACGGAGTCTATCGCCCAGGCTGGAGTGCAATGGCCTGATCTCGGCTCACTGCAACCCCCACCTCCCCAGTTGAAGCAATTCACCTGTCTCAGCCTCCTGAGTAGCTTGGATTACAGGCATGTGCCACCATGCCCAGTTAATTTTTGTATTTTTAGTAGACAAGGGGTTTCACCGTGTTGATCAGGCTGGTCTCAAATTCCTGACCTCAGGTGATGCACCCACCTTGGTCTCCCAAAGTGCTGGGATTACAGGCATGAGCCACTGTCCCTGGCCCAATTGTATTCTTTTATAATTCTTTGGTTAGGAATTTTGAAATGACATAAAACAAAGCACAAATAAATTTTTTTTTCGTTTTTAAGGCAAAGTCTTGCTGGGTCACCCAGGTGTGCACCACCATGCCTGGCTAATGTTTGCATTTTAAGTAGAGATGGAGTTGGCCTCCTGTGATCTGGCTGCCTTGGCCTTTCAAGGTTGCTGGAATTACAGGTGTGAGCCATCATGGGAGTCTCAGCTACTTGGAAGGCTGAGGAGGGAGGATCAGTTGAGCCTGAGGGGCAGAGGTTGCAGTGAGGTGAGGAGTTTGAGAGCAGTGTAGCCAACATGGCAAAATCTCAACTCTACTAAAAATACAAAAATTAGCTGCGCATGTTGGCAGGAGCCTTGTAATCCCAGCTACTTGGGAGGCTGAGGCGGGAGAATTGCTTGAAGCCGGGAGGCGGAGGTTGCAGTGAGCTGAGATCTCGACACTGCTCTCCAGCGTGGGTGACAGAGTGAGACTCCTTCTTGGAAAAAAAAAAAAAAAAAAAGAACTTTGAAATGTGGCAGGGCCCAGTAGCTCATGCCTGTTATCCCAGCACTTTGGGAGGCCAAGGCAAGTTGACCACTTGAGAGGTCAGGAGTTCAAGACCAGCCTGGCCAACATGGTGAAAACTTACCTCTACTAAAAATACAAAATTAGGGCTGGGCGCGGTAGCTCACACTTGTAATCCCAGCACTTTGGGAGGCTGAGGCGGGCAGATCACCAAGTCAGGAGTTCGAGACAAGCCTGGCCAACATGGTGAAACCCTATCTGTACTAAAAATACAAAAATTAGCCAGGTGTGGTGGTGGGTGCCTGTAATCCCAGTACTCGGGAGGCTGAGGCAGGAGAATCGCTTGAACCTGGGAGGTGGAGGTTGCAGTGAGCTGAGATTGTGCCATTGCCCTGCAGCCAGGGCAACAGAGTGACGCTCTGTCTCAAAAAAAAAAAAAAAAAAAAAAAAAAAAGAAGTTTATCAAGCCCTGAACAGGTCATAGGAAAAAAAAATACAAAATTTAGTCAGGCATAGTGGTGTGCGCCTGTAATTCCAGATAGTAGGGAGGCTGAGGCAGGAGAATCACTTCATTCGGGAGGCGGAGGTTGCAGTGAACCAGCATTGCACCACTGCACTCCAGCCTGGGTGACAGAGCAAGAGTCTGTCTCAAAAAAACAAAATAAAAGAGAACTTTGAGATGGCATAAACTAAAACAGAAATAAAATATTTGGAGAGTGGCTGGGCGTGGTGGTTCATGCCTGTAATCTCAGCACTTTGGGAGGCTGAGGCGGGTGAACCACGAGGTCAGGAGTTCAAGACCAGCCTGGCCAACATGGTGAAACCCTCTCTCTCTAAAAATACAAAAAAAATTAGCCAGGCGTGGTGGTGGGCGCCTGTAGTCCCAGCTACTTGGGAGGCTGAGGCAGGAGAATTGCTTGAACTCGGGAGGTGGAAGTTGCAATGAGCCGAGATCGTGCCACTGCACTCCAGCCCAGGCAACAGAGTGAGACTCTGTCTCAAAACAGAAACAAAAAAACAAACAAACAAAAATATATATGTATATATATATTTGGAGTGTAGATAAACTGTGTTAGAGGAAAAATCGAAGCCTACATCTGCTCATCTGAAAAACAGGCAGGAGAATTCTCTGTGTCATCTTGACCTGCATGTCCTCATCCCGACTGTCTGACTGTGGGTCATAGGAGGGCCCTTTGTGGAGGTCCCTGACTTACCAGATCTGGACTCACTTTGCAGTGTGCTCGGATCTCGTGGAGAACCAAGCAGTAACTCCAGGCACCACAGCTCTGGGTCTCTTCTGGGGGTGCTCACAAGCTTTCTTGAACCTTTCTCATCACACCTCCCCTTTTCAACCACCAGCTTCCCATCAGAGAGTGATGCCTGATTGGATTTCTGAAGCTCCACCCAGTTAAGCCTGTGAATTCAGGTGTCCATTCAATCCCTTGGATATCCAATCATGAAACTGAAAGTGTTGAGATTAGGATGCAAGTCAAGAATTCATTTTGATAACGTTGATCCAGCCAAAGATCTCCGAACCATAAAGCTTTCAGGTTTTGTTTTTCTGTCTAATCTCAGGAACAGATTGAACCCTTCCCTGTCTCAAACTCAAAAATAGGAAGGTCACATATTAGTACAACTCATTCTCTGTGGAGGGCATTAATGAATGAATTCTTGACTTCCACCCTAATCCTAACAAACACTGATGGAATTTACTAAGGGACTGACTGATAAGATGGGTGGTGTGTGCCTGTAATCCCACTGAGCAATTCATATTGAGGAATTATTTTCTTATTTTGCTGAGAATATTTTTAAAATCTTGAATGAGTCATTGAATTTTTTCAAATGTTTTTCCTATATCAATTAAGATGATCATTTTCTGGTGCTTTTATTCTATTTATTTGTTTAAATATATTGGTTGAATTCAAATGTTCAACTAATTATGCATTTTTTTTTTTTGGGAGACAGAGTCTCGCTCTGTGGTCCCGGCTGGAGTGCAGTGGCATGATCTCGGCTCACTGCAACCTCCATCTCCCGAGTTCAAGCGATTCTCCTGCCTCAGCCTCCTGAGTGGCTGGAATTACAAATGTGCACCACCATGCCTGGCTAATTTTTGTATTTTTACTAGAGACAGGGTTTCCCATGTTGCCAAGGCTGGTCTTGAACTTGTGCTCTCTGGTGATCTGCCCACCTCGGCCTCCCAAAGTTGTTGGGAGTGCAGGCATGAGCCACTGCGCCTGGCCCAATCATGCATGTTTGGTTGATATTCAAATGTTAAAACCATTTTCATTGTCCCTTTGATCATTTTTATAAATTGTTGGAAGACATAGGTGGATGGGATTGGAAGGAGAAGAGTGGAGAGACAGGTGGCCCTAAAGTGGGTGGAAGGTACATATGCCTTCATTTTACTGGGGACTAAGGTCTGAATTTTTTATCTTGCCCAAATTCCTAAGGAGTCTAGAGTCATGCCCCAAAATCAAAAATTCTCATCAGATGAGTTTTTTTTTTTAGCCCTGTATATGGCGACTTACTTTCCAATCTGACTCTGGCATAACATCCTGTGACAGAGGAGAAAGTCAAGATATTTTGCCCCAAGGCGTGTTTCTTTGCCGTATCTTGAAATGGCCCTGCAAAGCTGTCCTTTATGGGAGAAAATCTGCATCTGTAAAGAATCTCTAGGCTGGGCGCGGTGGCTCACGCTTGTAATCCCAGCACTTTGGGAGGCCGAGGCGGGCGGATCACGAGGTCAGGAGATCGAGACCATGGTGAAACCTCGTCTCTACTAAAGATACAAAAAAAAAATTAGCCGGGCGTGGTGGCGGGCGCCTGTAGTCCCAGCTACATGGAGAGGCTGAGGCAGGAGAATGGCGCGAACCCGGGAGGCGGAGCTTGCAGTGAGCCGAGATTGCGCCACTGCACTCCAGCCTGGGCGACAGAGCGAGACTCCGTCTCAAAAAAAAAAAAAAAAAAAAAAAAAAAAAAAAGAATCTCTATTAACACAGCTAGTTTTCTTGCAGGCCCTCCCAATCCTGAAGAGATGAACTGTCTGGCACCTTTTAAGGGTCTGAATAGGAAACATCTGTCTTCTGTTGTCTCTAAGGGTGGCCACTATAAGACTTCAAAAGAACCTTGGTCTCCACAATCTTTTATTTCACCCTGACCATTTCCTTTCTATGGATCCCGGGTCTTTAGACAAACTCAACCAATTGTCAACCAGAAAATGTTTACATTTACCCATAGCCTGGAAGCCCCCCACCCTTCAGTTGTCTCTCCTTTCTGAGCCAAACCAATGTAATTCTTTTCTTTTCTTTCCTTTTCTTTCTTTCTCTCTCTCTCTCTCTCTCTTTCTTTCTTTCACATGGATTCTCACTCTGTCGCCCGGGCTGAAATGCATGTGCTCTTGGCTTACTGAGACCCCTGTCTGCCGGGTTCAAGTAATTCTCCTGTCTCAGCCTCCCGAGTAGCTGGGAATACAGGTACACACCATCATGCCTGGCTAATTTTTGTATTTTTTTTTTTTTTTGAGACGGAGTCTTGCTCTGTGCCCCAGGCTGGAGTGCAGTGGTGCAATCTCGGCTCACTGCAAGCTCTGCCTCCCGGGTTCACGCCATTCTCCTGCCTCAGCCTCCTGAGTAGCTGGGACTACAGGCGCCCGCCAACACGCCCGGCTAATTTTTTGTATTTTTAGTAGAGACGGGGTTTCACCGTGTTAGCCAGGATGGTCTCGATCTCCTGACCTCGTGATCCGCCCGCCTCGGCCTCCCAAAGTGCTGGGATTACAGGCTTGAGCCACCGCGCCCGGCCTATTTTTGTATTTTTACAAAAATTAGATGGGGTTTCACCATGTTGGCCAGGCTGGTCTCTAACTCCTGACCTCGACCTCCCGAAGTGCTGGGATTACAGGCGTGAGCCACTGCGCCCAGCCTTATTTATTATTAATTAATTAATTTATAAGACAGGTTCTCACTCTGTCACCCAGGCTGGAGTGCAGTGGCAGATCTCAGCTCACTGCAACCTCTGCCTCCTGGGCTCAAGTGATCCTTCCACCTCAGCCCCCCAAGTCACTGAGAGTACAGGTGCATGCCACCATGACCAGCTAATTTTTGTATTTCTTGTAGAGATGAGGTTTTGCCACATTGCCCAGGCTGGTCTTGAACTCCTGGACTCACAATCTGCCCACTTTGGCTTTCCAAATGCTGGGATTACTGGTGTTAACCACCATGCTTGCTCCTCTATCCCAATTTAAACCACAATCACACAATCTAGTGTCAATGGAAATTAAGGCTGTTGAGGGAGAAATAATTTGATAAAAGTTTATTGGAAGTTGAATGAGAGAATTGACCCCGGAACATACAGCAACAAAGTGAGTGTGTTGCAAAGTCTGTTATAAGTTGGAATGCTTTCA
The DNA here is from genome assembly GCF_009828535.3 of Hylobates moloch. Classification (NCBI taxonomy): domain Eukaryota; kingdom Metazoa; phylum Chordata; class Mammalia; order Primates; family Hylobatidae; genus Hylobates; species Hylobates moloch. Next base: position 12,278,842 of record NW_026652284.1, on the reverse strand, counting down.
TGAGAGAGTGTAGAAGGCAGTGGGACTCCTCATAGCTGAGTTGTCCTCCTTCAATGATGAGTACACTACAGAGGTTACAATCATTGGCCAAGGTTGACAATGAACAGGCCAAAATGCTTGATGTGCAAGACAGTCAAACTTCACGATCAAAATCAAATCAGTGTCCTTCTCAATGTCAGAAGGTGAAGCCTTCATCAGTACTTGAAGAGTTTGAGAAGCTCAGGATCAGATGATTTACTCAGGGACAGGATGTAAGACATGAATCCTAAGTCTTTCTCCAGGTGGTTGATTTGGAAGCCCGCCAACTGTGATCTGCAGGTTTTTGTTTTTGTCTTTTTTTTTTTTTGAGATGGAGTCTCACTCTGTCACCCAGGCTGGAGTGCAATGCTGCAATCTTGGCTCACTGCAATGTCCGCCTCCCTGGTTCAAGCAATTCTCCTGCCTCAGCCTCCCAAGAAGCTGGGATTACAGGCATGCCCCAACACACCTGGCTAATTTATATATATTTTAGTAGAGATGGGGTTTCACCATGTTAGCCAGGCTGGTCTTGAACTCCTGGCCTTAGGTGATTCACCCGCCTTGGCCCCCTAAAGTGTTGGGATTACAAGTGTTAGCCACCAAGCCTGGCCAATCTGCAGGTTTTCACTGGCAGTGTGCAGATGCAGCTATGATGAAGAATAACCATGACCATCACATTACCCCCGACTGGTGGGGAATGGGATCCTTTGACCCTTTCTCACCCTAAAACTGGGTTACTCATCTGTGTGTCAACAAAAATATGGTGTACTTAACAGACAGAGAAAGAGACTCTGTAAAAAAAGGATTTTTTTTTCTTATGAAATGAGCAAAGCAATGGGAATAGGTGTGAGACTATTCAGGGAGGTCAAGGAAGACAAGGGTTTTGAAAGGAAAAATAAGGAGGATTACATAAGTGGTTTTGAAGGTAACCTCCTTGGCCATAAGGATCACAATTAAGGTGGCATTGGCCAGTGTTGGAAAGAGTCTCCCTCTATGCCCACAAAAACCCAACACATTGACCATGCCTCGGTTCAATCTCAAGGTCCCATTGGAACACTAAGCCCAACCCAGCCCAGCCCAGCCACCACCCTTACTTCTTTTTGTAATTTTTACCTGATTTCCTCCAGAGAAACCTGGAACAAAATCTTGAGACCAATCACACCCTTAGTGGTACCTCTCTTCCACACGAATGAGCATACAATTTGCTCATATGGGTAACTTAAATCCCAAATGACCAATATATACACGAACATTTAAATTCGATTTTGTAGGGATAAAACCACTGCCTTCATGAAGCCGTTTTTTGTTTTGTTTGTTTTTGTTTTTGATACAGGCTCTGTTGCCCAGCCCAGAGGGCAGTGGATTGATCTCGGCTCACTGCAACCTCTGCATCGTGGGGATCAAAAAATGGATCTTCCCATTTCAGCCTCCAGAGTAGCTGGGACCATAGGTGTGTGCCACCATGCTTCGCTGATTTTTTTTTTTTTTTTTTTGAGATGGAGTCTCCCTCTGTCATCCAGGCTGTAGTACAGTGGCATGATCTTGGCTCACTGCAACCTCCACCTCCCAGGTTCAAGTGATTCTTCTGCCTCAGACTCCTCAGACTAGAGGTGCGTGCCACCATGCCAAGCTAATTATTGTATTTTTAGTAGAGACGGGGTTTCACCATATTGGCCAGGCTGGTCTCGAACTGCTGACCTCGTGATCTGCCCACCTTGTCCTCTCAAAGGGCTAGGATTACAGGCGTGAGCCACTGCACCTGGCTTATAAAGTTTAAACTCTGAAACATTTTATACTTATTTATTTATTTATTTATTTATCTTGAGACTGAGTCTTGCTCTGTCACCCAGGCTGGAGTGCAGTGGCACGATCTTGGCTCACTGCAAGCTCCGCCTCCCAGGTTCATGCCATTCTCCTGCCTCAGCCTCTGGAGTAGCTGGGACTACAGGCACCCGACACCATACCTGGCTAATTTTTTGTATTTTTAGTGGAGACGGGGTTTCACTGTTAGCCAGGATGATCTCTTATCTCCTGACCTCATGATCCGCCCGCCTCGGCCTCCCAAAGTGCTGGGATTATAGGCGTGAGCCACCGTGCCGGGCTGAAACCTTTTATAATTTTGTTTTGTTTTGCTTTTTGAGGTGGAGTCTCTCTCTGTCACCTAGGCTGCAGTGCAGTGGCACGATCTTGGCTCACTGCAACCTCCGCCTCCTGGGTTCAAGTGATTCTCCTGCCGCAGTCTCCTGAGTAGCTGGGACTACAGGCACCCGCCACCACACCTGGCTAATTTTTGTATTTTTAGTAGAGACAGGGTTTCACCATGTTGGCCAGGATGGTCTCAATCTCCTGACTTTGTGATCCACCCGCCTGGGCCTCCCAAAGTGCTGGGATTACAGGCGTGAGCTACTGTGCCCAGCCCATTTTGATAATTTTGATGGGGCCAAAGATTTCCCCAACATTAATCTTTTTAGGTTTTGTTTTTCTGTCTAATGTTAGGAACAGAGTGAGAGCTTCCCTGTCTCACACTCAGGACAAAGGTCACATACTGGTAAATTCCATCAGTGTTTGTTAGGGTTAGGGTGGAAGTCAAGAATTCATTCATTAATGCCCTCCACAAACAGAGATGGAATGGCAGTAATATGTGACCTTCCTGGTCCTGAGTGGAAGACAGAGAAGGGTTCAACCTATTTCTGAGATTAGACAGAAAATCAAAACCTGAAAATATTATGGTTTGGAGTTCTTTGGTCACATCAAAATCAAAATGAGTTCTTGACTTCCACCCTAATTACAGTGCTTTCAATTTCATGATTGGATATCTGATTCAATCCATTATTCTGCAGAAAGCCAAAACTTCAATCAGGCTTAACTGGGTGGAGTTCAGAAATCCAATCAGGCATCACTTTCTAATAGGAAGCTGGAAGTTGATAAGGGAGGTGGGATTAGGAAGGTCCAAGAAAGGTGCTGGGTGTCGTGGCTCATGCCTGTAATTCCAGCACTTTGGGAAGCCGAGGAGGAGGGCGGATCATGAGGTCAGGAGTTCCCAAGACCAGCCTGGTCAATATGGTGAAACACCATCTCTACTAAAAATACAAAATTAGCCAGGCGTGGTGGCGCATGCCTGTAATTCCGGCTACTTTGGAGGCTGAGACAGGAGAATTGCTTGAACCCAGGAGGTGGAGGT
>NW_026652284.1:12248324-12275312 GCF_009828535.3 Hylobates moloch | reverse complement strand
CTGTCGCCCAGGCTGGAGTGCAGTGGCGCGATCTCGGCTCACTGCAACCTCCGCCTCCCGGGTTCACGCCATTCTCCTGCCTCAGCCTCTCCGAGTAGCTGGGACTACAGGCGCCCGCCACCACGCCCGGCTAATTTTTTGTATTTTTTTTTTGGTAGAGACAGGGTTTCACCGTGGTCTCGATCTCCTGACCTCGTGATCCGCCCGCCTCGGCCTCCCAAAGTGCTGGGATTACAAGCGTGAGCCACCGCGCCCGGCCACTTTGCCTTCTAAGGTCTTGGGATTACAGGCATGAGCCAACACGATGGGTCTCATACACCATTTTCAAGAATGGAGCCTTTGTTCTGAATGTGGGATCCATTTATTTCTCTAGACTCCATTCCAAAGTGGGGAATATTTTATTTATTTATTTATTTATTTAAGACAGCGTCTTGCTCTTCTGCCCAGGCTGGGGGTACAGTGGCACAGTCTCAGATCACTGTAACTTCTGCTTCCCAGACACAAGCCACCCTTCCACCTCAGCCTGCAGAGTAGCTGGGACTACAGGTGTGCACCATCACATCCATCTATTTTTTGTATTTTTTGGAAAGACAGGGTCTCACTAAGTAGCCCAGGCTGGTCAGCAACTCCTGGGCTTAAGTGATTGTTCTGCCTTGGCTTGCCAAAGTGTTGGAATTACAGCTGTGAGCCTCCAGGTGTGGCCCCTCATTACTCTTTTGAAAGTGAACAGAATGGTGTCTAATTAAAAAAATCCCTTTAGTGTCTCTCCCAGCCAAGTTCATTGCGGGAACTGAGATTGTAGGCTGTTTGGGGCCACAGGAGACTCCCATTACCATTGTTTTATTGTTTTGTTTTGTTTTGTTTTTCTTTTTGAAACTGAGTCTCACTCCATGGCCCAGGCTGGAGTGCAGTGGCACTATCTCAGCTCACTGCAACCTCCGCCTCCTGGGTTCAAGCAATTCTTGTGCCTCAGCCTCCCGAGTAGCTGGGGTTACAGGCACCCACCACCATGCCTGGCTACTTTTTGTATTTTTAGTAAAGACTGGGTTTCACCTTGTTGGCCAGGCTGGTCTCTAACTCCTGACCTCAAGTGAGCCACCCGCCTTGGCCTCCAAAGTGCTGGGACTACAGTTGTGAGCCACCAAGCCCAGCCACATGACCATTGTTTTAGATCCTTAAATTGAGAAGACATTTTTTCTCAAAAAAGGAGCTGAGCTTTGAAGATTCTTGGTAACACTTCCCAGAGCTAATAGAGTTGGGTGGAGCAATGGATGAAAATTCATGGAGTAGTAGTGATCTTGCCTCCTCCTTGGAGGTTAGGAGACACTCTTCTTGGTACTAGAAGGGCAGAACTACGTCTCTGTGGCCAATTATTGCAGAGTCGAATTGGGGTAAACTAAGGACTCTTTCACACCTGCCAGAGTAGTGACCTTTGGCCCAGGAGAAGTCAGGGTGTGAGAGGACTGGCCTGATAAGTTTGTCTTTTCTCTGGATTTGTTTTCTTGCAGATTTATCAGGATGAGCCTCCGGGCCCCACGCAGACTCCTGGAGCTGGCAGGGCAGAGCCTGCTGAGGGACCAGGTCTCGGCCATCTCCGTCCTGGGGGAGCTGCCCAGGGAGCTCTTCCCCCCACTGTTCGTGGAGGCCTTTACCGGGAGACGCTGCGAGGTTCTGAAGGTGATGGTGCAGGCCTGGCCCTTCCCCTGCCTCCCTCTGGGGTCCCTGATGAAGACGCCTGATCTGGAGATCTTATATTACGTAGTGGATGGGATTGATTGCCTGCTTGCCCAAAAGGTTCGCCCCAGGTGAGGTGACCCAGGTGGGGAGGGCCCAGGTGTCCAGGGAATAAGCAGCTGGGTCAGACAAACTGGGAACCTGAGGGTGGCCCAGGGGCTTCTGATCATGCCAGTGAGAAAGCTGGGAAAGTTCTTGGCCATTGCCCAGCTCCTCTGGGAAAGGACTGCTCACCATACAGGGTCCCCTGAGGAAACAGGAACCTGTCTGTTCCCAGTGGAAGGTAAAGGCACTAGAAGTGGGTACCAGGCAGAATCCAAGGGGGAAAGGGATGGAGAAGAGACAGAAGGAGGGGCGCTGAGGACAAAAGCAGCTGAAGTCCTCTATGTGGAGTGAAAGCTCAGGTCAGGGGTGGGTCCTTGCCTTCATTCTGAGCTTTTCCCCTATGTTACTCACAGGAGGTGGAAACTTCAAGTGCTGGATATGCGGGATGTTGATGAGAATTTCTGGACCATATGGTCTGGAGCCAGGGCCCTCTCCTGTTCCCCAGAGGCCGTGAGTAAGAGGCAGACAGTGGAGGACTGTCCAAGGACGGGAGAGAAGCAGCCCTTGAAGGTGTTCATAGATGTTTGCCTCAAGGAAAATTCTGTGGATGAAGATCTGAGCTTCTTCTCTGGGTGGGTCCGGCACAGAAGAGGTTCAGTACACCTGTGCTGCACTAAGGTGGTGAATTATTCAATGAACATTCTAAATTTCAGAAACATATTGGAAACAGTATACCCAGACAGTATCCAAGTGTTGGAAATTTGGAACATGTGCTGGCCGCGTATAATAGTACAGTTTAGCCGTTACCTGAGCCAGATGAGGAATCTTCGCAAACTCTTCATCTCCAATGGCTGTTGTTACCTGCCAAGCCTTGAGAGCCAAGAGCAGTTAGTTGCTGAATTCAGCTCTGTGTTCCTCAGGCTGGAGTACCTCCAGATGCTTTATATAAGAAGGGTCTGCTTCTTCGAAGGCTATCTGGACCAGCTGATCAGGTGAGGAAGGATGGTGAGCTTTCTCTGGGGGCCATAGCACAGCCTTTTTTTGTTACAGTAAACACTAGTCAGCATCTGCTGTGTGCCAGCCACTGGCGATGTCCAGGGAAGGGGACACTAGAATGCATTGTCCTGTTTGGTGCTCTATATCCTGAAGTGGGTATCACAGGATCGCTCCAGTGAGGGCAGAGGGATGACCTGGGGTAGACGTTACAGAAAGGGTCATCGCGTAGGGAGCTGGTTAGTAGGGGGTTCAGCTCTAGTGAGGGTGAATTCCTTTTAGGAATTCCTTGTTAGGAAGTGTGTTTAAAGTTAGTATGATAAATATGAATAGCTTTTGTGAATTCCTTGTTAGGAAATGTGTTTAAAGTTAATATGATGAAAAAGAGGCAACAGAGGGGAGGGTATAAAAGAAGAGAAAGTGCACCAAACCTGTGCGTTTCACAGAAGCAGCTCTGTCCTCACAGCTTAGTGATCACAAATGATTCTGTCTCTAATTCCCTGCCTGTAAAAGGTTGTTTTGAGCTCCAGGAAAGGTAATTGACATGAGAAATGCGTGCTTCCAGGATGGAGGTGAGGGAGTAGGCATGAGAGTGGTACAAAGTGATAGGTGGTTTGCAGATGTGGCCATGTAAGGGAACCTCTGAAAGCAGGTAGCCCTAACTGATGTCCCTAGACCTTGCTCAGGTCAGTTCTTTGGGCATATCTTCCACTGGGCTCCTGTGGCCCAGAGATGAAGCTTTCTGCTGGAAGATGAAGAAAAGAGGCTTTAGAGATTTTGTGGCCTTGAACCAATCACACCAGTGATGGTGAAAGGACTGAGCCTAAAATGGGACTGCCTCTGAATGATCCAAGTCCTCATCAGGCAGTACCTTGCAGGAGGACCATGATTAGATGATGAGAACAAACTTGTGTTTGGGCAAAACAGGCTCTTCCCTTGAGGTTATTTTCCACCACCGTCCTCTAACCGGTGCCATTGCCCAGTACTAACTTCTTGCTCTCCCCAGGTGCCTCAAGAGCCCGTTGGAGACATTGGCATTAACTTATGTCTCCCTAGAAGAACAGGACTTGAAGTGTCTGCCCCAGTACCCCAGTCTCAGTCAACTGAAGCAGCTGAATCTCAGTCATGGTGCACTGCGCTTCATGCGTCTTGAGCCCCTCCGAGCTCTGCTAGAGAAAGTTGCTGCCACTCTTCAGACCCTCTTCTTGGTGGACTGTGGGATTAGGGACTCCAAACTCAGGGTCATCCTGCCTGGCCTGAGCTGCTGCTCCAACCTCACCACTTTCTGCTTTCACGGCAATGACACCTCCATGGATGTTCTGAAGGACCTGCTGCGGCACACACGCAGGCTGAGAAATTTGAGCCTGGAAACATATCCTGCCCCTCGGGAGAGTCTGGACGACAGGGGTCATGTCGTTTGGGAGCTCCTCACCCCACTTCAGGCTGAGCTGATGCGTATCCTGAGGGAAGTAAGGCAGCCCAACAGGATCTTCTTTGGCCCCGTCTCCTGCCCTTGCTGTGGCACGTCGCCCACTGAGCAACTGGAGTTCAATTTTTGCTTCTGCGGAAGGCCTGCCTAGTGGGGTGGAGGTATAAAAAGCTTTTTCTCCAGGCACTTGGAAGCTAAAATCTGGGACTTAGGTGTCTTTTATTTTTCTTTTTCCTTATTTTACAATTTTACAATTTTTATTTAAAAATTTGAGACAGGGTTTCCCTATGTTGTCCAGGCTGGTCTCAAACTCTTACGCTTAAGGGAGCCTCCTGCTTGGCCTCCCAAGATTCTGGGATTACAGGCATGAGCAGCCGTGCCGGGTCTATAGGTGCTTATAGAGGGAGCAGAGAAGCCTCTGTTTCAGGCGTGTGCTTTCTGTGAGTGGGAAAAAAAAAAAACAAAAAAACCCAGCAGGGGGCAGCACTGGCGAAAAGGTTGAATGGAGTCAATGAGACTCAGGGACCTGTGTCCTAGACCGTCAGAAATAGAACCTGAAGTTCTAGAGTGAGGGAGTTATCTCAGCAAGGATGGATACAAAGAAACGTCGGAAGTAAAGGGAACCTAAATGGAAACTCTCTGTTGTCCTTCTTGATTGATTAGCCTGTTTCAGCAATTTATACATCAGAAATCTTTAGTTCCTGATGAATTAAAAAAAGAGGCACTAGTTCATCTGTGATTTAGGTTCATCTGCAGGAAATAAAGGAATCAAAATAAACTTCATTTTGTCATTGTGTTTTTTTTTCTTTTTTTTTTTTTGTTTTGTTTTAGACGGAGATTCGCTCTTGTTGCCCAGGCTGGAGTGAAATGGCACAATCTTGGCTCACTGCAACCTCTGCCTCCCGGGTTCAAGCAATTTTCCTGCCTCAGCCTCCCGAGTAGCTGGGATCACAGGCATGCACCACCATGCCCGGCTAATTTTGTATTTTTAATAGAAACGGCGTTTCTCCATGTTGATCAGGCTAGGTGAGTGCAATGGGCAATCTGGTCATGCAAGTCCGCCTCCGGTTCACCCATCCTCTGCCTCAGCCTTCGTAGTGGACTACATTTTTTTTGTGTGTTTTTAGTAGAGACAGGGTTTCACTGTGGTCTCGATCTCCTGACCTCGTGATCCGCCAGCCTCGGCCTCCCAAAGTGCTGGGATTACAAGCGTGAGCCACCGCGCCCGGCCTAATTTTGTATTTTTAATAGAAATGGCGTTTCTCCATGTTGATCAGGCTGGTCTCGAACTCCTGACCTCAGGTAATCTGCCCACCTTGGCCTCCCAAAGTGCTAGGATTACAGGTATGAGCCACCGAGCCTGACGTGTCTTTTGTTTGTTTGTTTGTTTTGTTTTTTTGACGGAGTCTCGCTTGGTCACCTAGGATGGAGTGCAGTGGTGTGATCTTGGCTCACTGCAACCTCCAACTCCCAAGTTCAAGGGAATTTGTATTTTTAGTAGAGACGGGGTTTCACCATGTTGGCCTGACTGGTCTCGAACTCCTAACCTCAAGTGACCAAGGAAGCCTCCCAAAGTGCTAGGATTACAGGCGTGAACCACCGTGCCCAGCCTAAACTTTGATTAATTTATGCCCATTCTTTACCTCTCCAGTCACCTCTTCCTTACTTTCTCCTGTGGTTATTCACTGGGTTCATCCACAAAAGATGCATGCCTGGGACCTGGAACATTCTGTGTGGGCAGTGATGATGAACCATTGAGTCAACCCTCTTCTAGTCAGGGGCCCTCACTGCTCCCCAGATACTGAGACCTTGCTCACTCATAATGGGAAGACCTGGGAGAATCTGTTCCTCATCATTGGCCATGTCAGGAAAGGGCTTCACTGCACAAGGTGCAGCCCCCTGCCTTGGAAGGGAATGGCCATAGTGTGTACTAGCGGGAGCCTCATGGCATCACCAACCCTTGCCTGTCCTCATGGTGGCTAGTGGGTTTTACTGAATTAACGTAATTGTGTGTAGTAAAGATGTCCAATTTCTCTTAGAAAAATGCTAAAATCATTTAGGTAGATAACACATTCTAAATATTGCTAGCCCACATCAATATGCATCCTTTTGGAAATTAACTCATTTCAATGAGACATCTTTCTGTAACACCTCACTTCTCTCCTTATCAAAAAACAGGAAAACCAGGGCACTGACCTGTCCTCATGGTGACTAGTGGGGTTTACTGAATTAAAGTGATTGTGTCCAGTAAAGATACCCAATTTCTCTTTTAGAATAATGCTAAAATCATTTAGGTGGATAATACATTCTAAATATTTCCAGCCCATATTAATGCAAATATACATCCTTTTGGAAACAAACTCATTTCAATGAGAGATCTTCCTATCACACCTCCCTTCTCTCCTTATCAAAAAACAGGAAAACCTGGGCTTGACCTAGCTAGCGCTCCTACACTGCCATGGGAATCCCTTTGGGACTTCCCCCATTTGGGACTGGCAGCACTCTCGTGGTTTACTAAAACTTAGGTAAACCTGGGCTTAGGCCACCACCTGGAGCCAAGAAGGAAGCAGCAACCTAGTGGTGAAGATTCACTAAGGGAATGTATTCAGTCCAAAGCAAAACAAGCCAGACAGAGAAAACTGGAGTAAACCATTCTTCCTTCAGTGCAAAAATACAGATCTATATCTACAACAAACTAGAGCAAACAGGAAACCGTGACCACCCCCCCCAAAATGACAAAGCAGAAATCAAGTGGGTGACTCTAATGAGATGGTGATTTGTCAGCTCTCTAACCAATCACTGAAAATCACAGGTTTTCAAATTTGTAATTTAGTTCCAGAAATACAGATGCAGGTTTGTTCTATAGATAATAGACAAACTATCAGATAAAGAATTTTGGTAGTCGTTGTTTGTTTGTTTTTTGAGGCGGCGTCTCACTCTGTCACCCAGGCTGGAGTGTAGTGGCGTGCTCTCAGCTCACTGCAACCTCTGCCTCCCAGGGTCAAGCAATTATCCTGCCTCAGCCTCCCAAGTAGCTGAGACTACAGACTTGCATTACCACGCCAGGCTAAGTTTTTGTATTTTTAGTAGAGACAGGGTTTCACCATGTTGGACATGGTGAACTCCTGACCTCAAATGATGCACCTGCCTCAGTGCTGGGATTAGAGGTGTGAGCCACCATGTCCAGCTGGTTTTGGTAGTTTTTTCATACCCACTCCCCTTCCACCCTCCACTCTCCAATAGTCCTGGGCGTCTATTGTTCCCATTATTATGTCCTGTATACTTAATGTTTGGCTCCCATTTATAAGTGAGAACATGTGGTGTTTGCTTTTCTGTTCTTGCTTTAGTTTGCTTAGCATAATGGCTTCTAGCTCCATCCATGTTGCAGCAAAGGGAGGATGAGGAGTTAATGAAAGGGCATTATCTTGTTCTTGTTTAAGGCTGTGTAGTTTTCCATGGCATATATGTACCATATTTTGTTAATCCAGTCCACCACTGATGGGCATTCCAGTGGATTCCATGTCTTTGCTATTGTGAATAGTGCTGCGATGAGCATCTACGTGTGACCACTCCTATTCAACATGTACTGGAGGTCTCATGTTACTGGAGTCTCTCTATATTACCTGGGCTGGTCTAGAACTGCCAGGCTCAGGCAGTGCTCCAATCTTAGTCTTACAAAGTATTGGGATTACAGGCATGAGCCACCACACATGGCTCTATTTTATTATAACATATATTTCTAGGCTGGGTGTGGTGGCTCAACGCCTGTAATCTCAGCACTTTGGGAGGCTGAGGCGGGTGGATCACAAGGTCAAGAGATCGAGACCATCCTGGCCAACACGGTGAAACCCCATCTCTACTAAAAATACAAAAATTAGCTGGGCATGGTGGCACATGCCTGTAACCGCAGCTACTTGGGAGGCTGAGGCAGGAGAATCGCTTGAACCCGGGAGGTGGAGATTGCAGTGAGCCGAGATCATGCTGCTGCACTGCAGCCTGGGCAAAGAGCAAGACTCCCTCTCAAAAAAAAAAAAAAAAAAAAAGATATAATTCTATAGGCCAAGCAAGGTGGCTCACGCCTGTAATTCCAGCACTTTGGGAGGCCAATGTGGGTGGATTGCTTGAGCCAAGGAGTTCTAGCCTGGGCAACAAGGCAAGATCCTGTCTCTACTTAAAAGGGAAAAAAAGATATATTTCTGTAGCTTATGGCCTGCAGACCGGCCATGCCTTAGGCTCGAAAGTGCAGCTTTCAGAAAAGATCCCTCACTGGTACTTCCAGGGAGGAAGTGATGAGGCAGGAATTTATGCTGAGTGGGTTGGCCAAGTATACACACTCAACAGGTCATGAAGTGGCCTATGAGTATTCATGAAGGGGACCTAACACATGCATACTGAATAAACATACATGTGGCTTATGTCCCATGTTCACTTTGGGGTGGAGACTTCACATTTCTTTTTCTTTTTTGAGACAGAGTCTTGCTCTGTCACCCAGGCTGGACTGCAATGGCACCGTATCAGCTCACTGCATCCTCCACCTCCTAGGTTCAAGCGATTCTCCTGCCTCAGCCAAGTAGCTGAGACTACAGGTATGTGCCACCACACCTGGCTACTTTTTGTATTTTTAGTAGAGATAGGGTTTCACTATGTTGGCCAGGCTGGTCTGGAATGCCTGACCTCAGGTGATCTGCCCGCCTCAGTCTCATCTCAGCTCACTGCAACTTTCGCATCCTGGATTCAAGCAATTCTCCTGCTTCAGCCTTCTGAGCAGCTGGGAGTGCAGGCATCTGCCACTATGCTCGGCTAATTTTTTTGTATTTTTAGTAGAGATGGAGTTTCACCATATTAGCCAGAATGGTCTCGATCTCCTGACCTCGTGATCAGCCCACCTTGGCCTCCCAAAGTGCTGACATTACATGCATGAGCCACTGTGCCCGGCCCTGAGCTTTCTTTGCAGGCCTAATGGTGATGCTCTGATAAGAATCTCTATGTTCAATATTAGTGACAAGAAAGGACTCTAAGAAGGAGGAAACAAGAATTATTAAATTAGAGTAGGAAGGGAGTCAGTGACATTAAGATTTGGATGAAGGGTCCTGGAAAATGACTGGGGCCAATGGTTGCTGGGAAATGTTCCACTGTGGGAAGATCCCAGAGTCTAAAGGAAAGGTTTCCAGATGATAGCACCATGACAGGGACATATGGATCCTGCTTCGTTTCTCTCTCACATCCTGTAGAGCCCACAGTTTCTACCTTCATGGCTTCCAGCTTGGGAAGGTCTCCCTTCCCATGTCTGGCTACAGTCTTCTCTCTGGCCTCTGCTCCAGCTCACATTGTCAGATTCCATCTTTGCAAGCTGGTTTTCTGAGAGGAGCCCACCACTTTTGTGGGTAAATACACTTTACCTTCTAGTAGGGCCAAGACTGTACCTGCCCCCTGTGTTCTCAAAGCCAATGTTATGGTTTAAGAGTCTGCCCTGTCTCTTTTGATGATTCTCCTTTTAATTTCTGAACTCAATCTAGGGTGGGTGAGATGGCTGATGCCTGTAATCCCAGCACTTTGGGAGGCCGAGGTGGGGAGATCACTTGAGGTCAAGAGTTAGAGACCACGGCCGGGCGCGGTGGCTCACGCTTGTAATCCCAGCACTTTGGGAGGCCGAGGCGGGCGAATCATGAGGTCAGGAGATCGAGACCATGGTGAAACCCCGTCTCTACTAAAAATACAAAAAATTAGCCGGGCGTGGTGGCGGGCGCCTGTAGTCCCAGCTACTCGGAGAGGCTGAGGCAGGAGAATGGCGTGAACCCAGGAGGTGGAGCTTGCAGTGAGCCGAGATCGCGCCACTGCACTCCAGCCTGGGTGACAGAGCGAGACTCTGTCTCAAAAAAAAAAAAAAAAAGTTAGAGACCAGCCAGGCCAACATGGTGAAACCCCATCTCGACTAAAAATACAAAAATTAGTGGGGCATGTTGGAGCGCACCCGTAATTCCCAGCTACTCGGGAGGCAAGGTGAGAGAATTGCTTGAATCCAGAAGGTTGAGGTTGCAGTGAGCTGAAATCGTGCCACTGCACTCCAGCCTGGGTGACAGATGGAGGTCCCGTCTGAAAATCAATTAAACAATCAATAAATAAACTCAATCTTGACAAAAGACTTTCAGTCCTGACATCTAGATGCCCACAAGATAACCGCCATGTTTTATATTGTCTTGTTTCCTTTCCAGGCTCCCATTAGAACACCTAGTCTCATTCTGCTCAGTCCCCACCTCACTTAGTCACTTTGTCCTGATTTCCTTCAGGGAAGCCTTGACTTAGTCTTGAGATCGATCATAGTCTCAGTGGTTCCTTTCTTCTACCTGAATGTGCATATGATCTGCTATGTTAGATAGCATAAAACCCAGGCGACCATTCGATATACACAGCTTTTTATTCTGTTTTCTTGGGAATGACATCACTATCTTCTTCAGGCGGTTGTACCTCTGAAACATTTTGACAATTTTGATGTGGCCAAACATCCTCCAATAAGGACACCTTGAGGGTTTTTTTTTTTGTCTAATATCAGGAACAGATTAATCCCTTCCCTGTATCACTATGAAAGTCATCTATTAGCCAAACTTCATCAGTATTTGGGGAATAAATGAATGAATGAGTTTTGGACTTTCACCCTATTATTTATTCTTTTACTTCCATAAATGTGTATCTAATTCAATCAATTAGTCAGAAGAAAGCTGAAAACTCAATCAGGATGAACTGGGTGTGACTACAAGATCTAATCAGGTATCACTTTCTGATTGGAAGCTGGTGATTGAGAAGGGAAGGCTGGGGTTAGAAAGGTCTATAAAACTCCTGAGAGTACACAGAAGAGACCCACAGCACTCGTACCTGGAGCTACTGCTTGGTTCTCTGAGAGGTCCCAGAACTCTGCAAAGTGAGTCCAGCGCTGGTAAGTCACCACCTTCTTATGGTCAAGCCCATCTGATCTGCAGCCAGCCAGTCAGGGATGGTGACACACATCCCAAAGTGGCACAGAATATTTTTCTGTCTGTTTCGTGAGATGAACAGACTTAGGCTTTCATTTTTCCTCTAAATGTAGTTTTGTCTTCATCCATTAAATTGTGATTTGTGCTTGGTTTTTGTCTTTTAAAATTCTTTTTTTTTTTTTTTTTTTTTTTTTGAGACGGAGTCTTGCTCTGTTGCCCAGGCTGGAGTGCAGTGGTGCGATCTCGGCTCACTGCAAGCTCCGCCTCCCGGGTTCACGCCATTCTCCTGCCTCAGCCTCTCCGAGTAGCTGGGACTACAGGCGCCCACCACCACGCCCGGCTAATTTTTTGTATTTTTTTTTTAGTAGAGACGGGGTTTCACCGTGTTAGCCAGGATGGTCTCGATCTCCTGATCTCGTGATCCACCCGCCTTGGCCTCCCAAAGTGCTGGGATTACAGGCTTGAGCCACCGCGCCCGGCTTGTCTTTTAAAATTCTTATCGAAGCAGGTTTTTAAAAAATATATTAACAATTGACAGTTAGATGAATTTTTATTTCTTGACATTTGAAATTATTTGTTTCTGTGCCCTTCAATTACAGTTCATAGACTTGGTGTTATTGTGATTCTCCAAGTGTGCTTTCATTTTCTTGAAATCCTTAAAGGTATCCCACACACCAATCTCAAGAGTGCAGTTTTGCTCAGATCATGGGATTTATTTTTGCCCCTAGGATCCATCCAAAAGTGGGTAATTGGGAGTATGTGGAAGTGATGTGTATTGGAACCTTCATCTTAGAGTTACAGTGCTCTAGAATAGCATCGTAGCACTTTTACAGTTTCTGGTTATTTTATTTTATTTTTTTTGAGATGGAATTTCCCTATTGTTGCCCAGGCTGGAGTGCCATGGTGTGATTCGGCTCACTGAAACTTCTGCCTCCTAGTTCATGTGATTCTCCTGCTTCAGCCTCCTGAGTAGCTTGGATTACAGGCACTCACCACCATGCCTAGCTAATTTTTGCATTTTTAGTAGACACGGGGTTTTTTTTTTTTTTTTGAGACGGAGTCTCGCTCTGTCGCCCAGGCTGGAGTGCAGTGGCGCAATCTTGGCTCACTGCAAGCTCCGCCTCCCGGGTTCACGCCATTCTCCTGCCTCAGCCTCTCCCAGTAGCTGGGACTACAGGTGCCCGCCACCACGCCCGGCTAATTTTTTGTATTTTTAGTAGAGACAGGGTTTCACCGTGGTCTCGATCTCCTGATCTCGTGATCCGCCTGCCTCGGCCTCCCAAAGTGCTGGGATTACAAGCGTGAGCCACCACGCCCGGCAGACACGGGGTTTTGACATGTTGGCCATGCTGGCCTCAAACTCCTGACCTCAGGAGATCTGCCCACCTCAGACTCCCAAAGTGCTGGGATTACAGGAGTGAGCCACCATGCCCAGCTACAGTTAGCATTTCTATACATACTTTCCAAATGCTGTAGAATACCATCACACCACTTTTACAGTTCCAGTGAATTATTTTGTTGTTTTCTGCGATGTACTCTGACTGTGTCACCCAGACTGGAGTGCAGGGCCCAGAGCTGGGCTCTCTGGAAACTCTGCCTCTGGGTTTCAAGTGATTCTCCTTCCTCTGCCTCCAGAGTAGCTAGGATTACAGTCATGCATGACCACACTTGGCTAATATTTAAATTAATTGATTTATCAATTTGTTTATTTTTGAGTCAGAGTCTAACTCTGTCACCCAGGCTGGAGTGCAGTGGTGCGATCTCGGCTCACTGCAGCCTCTGCCTTCTGGAGTCAAATGATTCTTAATTTTTTTATATTTAGTAGAGACATGGTTTCATTATGTAGGCCAGGCTGTTCTTGAACTCCTGACCTCAAGTGATCTGCCTGCCTTGGCCTCCAGCAGCGTTGGGATTACAGACATGAGCCACAGGAACTGGTCCATTTCTGGTAGAAAATTTTCAAAATAAAAAATAATGACATCGATTTTAGGGAGTCCCTTTAGTGTTCCCCCAGCATGTTCATGGTGTGAACTGAGAATGTAGGCTGTCTGGGGCCACAGGACACTCTCATTCTCATTGCTTTAGGGTGGTAAGTGACAAGAAATTTTTCCTCAAAGAGGTAGAGCTTGGCTTTCAGGATCTTCAGTGGCACTGTCCGGTGGTACTGGGATTCAGTGGAGCAATGGATGAAAATTAATGGGCCAGTGGTGTCTTTGATCCCTCCCTCCTTGGTGTTTGGAAGACATTCTTCCTGGTACCAGCAGAAGCAGAAATATAGATTTGAAGCCACCAAGCACAGAGTTGAATTGGGGTAAAGTGGTAATTTTTCTACCTCTACCAGAGCAATGATATTGGTCCTAGGAGAAGATGGGGTGATTGTGTTTGCCCTGAGAGTGATACATTTTCCCTGGATTTGTCTTCTAGAGATTTTCCTTGCGGATCCATCAGGATGAGCATCCAGGCCCCACCCAGACTCCTGGAGCTGGCGGGGCAGAGTCTGCTGAGAGACCAGGCCTTGGCCATCTCTGCCGTGGAGGAGCTGCCCAGGGTGCTCTATCTCCCACTCTTCCTGGAGGCCTTCAGCAGGAGACACTTCCAGATTCTGACGGTGATGGTGCAGGCCTGGCCCTTCAATCGCCTCCCTCTGGGATCGCTGATGAAGACGCTTCATCTGGAGACCTTAAAAGCATTGCTGGAAGGGCTTCATATGCTGCTTACACAGAAGGATCGCCCCAGGTGAGGTGACCCAGGAGGGCTGGTAGATGGGGCTGAGGTGTCCAGGGAAAGAACAGCAGGGTCAGGCAGAGAAGTAGCCCAAGTGTGGCCCAGTGTCTTCTGGTGGTGCTGCCGAGGAAGCTCAGGGAGGCTTTGGCCATTGTCCAGATCCTCAGAGAAAGGACTGCTCACTGCACAGGGTCCACTATTGGAAAAAAAACCTGCCTTTACTCAGTGAAATGTAAAGGAAATAGAAGTGGGGAGCAGTCAGAATCATAAGGGAAAAGGGATCAAGAAAAAACAAAGAGAACAGGGAGCACTGAGGACAGGAGCAGCTGATTTATGGGATGAGAATGAAAGCAAAGGTCAGGGATGGGTCCTTCTAAATTCTGAGCCTCTCCCTTACCTTACCCACAGGAGGTGGAAACTTCAAGTGCTGGACTTGCGGGATGTTGATGAGAATTTCTGGGCCGGATGGCCTGGAGCCTGGGCCCTGTCCTGCTCCCCAGAGGCCATGAGTAACAGGCAGACAGCAGAGGACTGTCCAAGGATGGGAGGGCACCAGCCCTTAAAGGTGTTCATAGATGTCTGCCTCAAGGAAATACCCCAGGATGAATGCCTGAGCTACCTCTTTCAGTGGGTTTACCAAAGGAGAGGTTTAGTACACCTGTGCTGTAGTAAGCTGGTCAATTATCTAACGCCGATTAAATATCTCAGAAAGTCATTGAAAATAATATACCTGAATAATATTCAGGAGCTAGAAATGCGGAACATGTCCTGGCCACGTCTGATAAGAAAGCTTCGTTGTTACCTGAAGGAGATGAAGAATCTTCGCAAACTCGTTTTCTCCAGGTGCCATCATTACACGTCAGACATTGAACTCGAGGGACGGTTAGTTGCCAAATTGAGCTCTGTGTTCCTCAGGCTGGAACACCTCCAGTTGCTTAAAATAAAATTGATCACCTTCTTCAGTGGACACCTGGAACTGCTGATCAGGTGAGAAAGGATCATGCACTTTCTATGCAGACCACAGAACAGCCTTGTTTTGTTACAGCAAACACTAGAAGGCGTGTCCTGTGTGCCAGCCAGTGGCAATGTCACAGTGAAGGGGATACCAGAAGGTCAACACAATGTCCCATTCAGTGTTCCCTGTCCTGGAGTGGCTATCACAGGATCGCTCCTATAAGGGCAGAGGGGTTACCTGGGGTAGAAGCTAGAGAGGGACATCATGTACAAGCTAGTTAGTGGGAGTTTCAGCTCTACTGGGGGTGCACGTGTGAATTTCCTGTTACAAAGTGTGTTTCAAGTTGATATGATGTCAAAGAGATAATAGAGGAGGGTATGAAAGGAGGGAAAGTGCATCAAACCTATGCATTTCACAATAGAAGGTCTGTCCTCACCAGCTTAGTGATCATGAATGATCCTGTCTCTGATTCCCTGTCTGTAAAAGGTTGTTTTGAACTCCGGGAAAGGTAATTGACATGGGAAATGCGTGTTTCTGGGATGGAGGTGAGGGAGTAGGCGTGACAGTGGTAAAAAGTGATAGTTGGTTTGCAGATGCAGGCATGTCAGGGAGCCCCTGCTGGCAGGTAGCCCTAGCTGATGTCCCTAGACCTTGCTGAGTTGAGTTCTTTGTGCACATCTCCCACTGGGTACCTGTGGCCCAGAGATGAAGTTTTCTGCTGAAAGATGAAAAAAAGGCTTTAGAGATTTTGTGGCCTTGACCCAATCACACAAGCAATGGTGAAAGGGCTGAGCCTAAATTGGGACAGCCCCTGAATGATCAGAGTCCTCATCATGCAGCAACTTGCATGAGGACCATCATCAGATGGTGGGAATAAAGCTGTGTTTGGTTGAAGCAGGCATTTTCCTTGATGTTATTCCCCACTACCTTCGTCTAACTGGTACCATTGCCCAGAACTAACTTCTTGATCTCCACAGGTGCCTCCAGAACCCCTTGGAGAACTTGGAATTAACTTGTGGCTACCTATTGGAAGAGGACGTGAAGTGCCTCTCCCAGTACCCAAGCCTCGGTTACCTAAAGCATCTGAATCTCAGCTATGTGCTGCTGTTCCGCATCAGTCTTGAACCCCTCGGAGCTCTGCTACAGAAAATTGCTGCCACTCTCGAGACCCTCGTGTTGGAGGGCTGTCAGATCCACTACTCCCAACTCCGTGCCATCCTGCCTGGCCTGAGCCGCTGCTCCCAGCTCACCACCTTCTACTTTGGCAGAAATTGCATGTCTATGGACGCCCTGAAGGACCTGCTGCGCCACACCAGTGCGCTGAGCAAGTTAAGCCTGGAGACGTATCCTGCCCCTGAGGAGAGTTTGAATTCCTTGGTTCGTGTCAACTGGGAGATCTTCACCCCACTTCGGGCTGAGCTGATGTGTACACTGAGGGAAGTCAGGCAGCCCAAGAGGATCTTCATTGGCCCCACCCCCTGCCCTTCCTGTGGTTCATCACCATCTGAGGAACTGGAGCTCCATCTTTGCTGCTAGGGAAGGCGTGCCTAGCAGGGTAGATAAATCCAAAGTTCTCTTCCAGGCACTTGGACACTAAAATCTAGTATGTAGGTGCAAGTTCTTTTCCTTTTTTCTTATTTCCTTTTTTAATAATTCCAAAATTTTTATTAAAGACAATTTGAGACAGGGTTTCGCTATGCTGCTCCAGCTGGTCTCAAACTGCTGGGCTTATGGGATCCTCCTGCCTCAGCTTCCTAAAGTGCTGGGATTACTGGCATGAGTGACTGTGTCCAGGCCACATGCGACTTAAAGGAAGTGCAGGCAAGTGCTCAGAGTGAGGGAAAAAAACATAACAGCAGGGGGCAAGGCTGGAGGAAAATGTTGAGGTGACGTCAACGAGACCTTCAGGAACCCGTGTCCTACAGAGTCGGAAAAAGAAGCTAAAGTTCTACAGTGATGAGAATGTTATCCCTGCAAGGATGGTTACCAAGAAATATCAGAAATAGAGAACCTCAATGAAAACTTTTAACCTGTTGTAGCAGTTTATCCATCAGAAATCTCCAGTTATTGAGTTACTGATGGAAAAATAATGAAATACTAATTTGTCTGTGATTGAGTTTCAGCTGTAGAACATCAAAGCAACCAAATAAAATTTGATCATTTTGAGTATTTCCCACCCATTCTTGTCCTTTGTTTTGTTTTGGAGACAAAATCTCCCTTTGTCATTTAGGCTGGAGTGCAGTGGTGCAGTCTGGGCTCGCTGCAATTCTTTCCTTCAGGGTTCAAGTGATTCTTGTGCCTCAACCACTTAAATAGCTGGGACTGCAGACACTTTCCACCAAGCCTGGCTGATTTTCGTATTTTTAATAGAGACGGGGTTTTTCCATGTTGATCAGCCTGGTCTCAAGATCCTGGCTTCGAGTGATCCACCGACCTTGGCCTCCCAAAGTGCTGGGAAAACAGGCGTACAGATGATCTCCACCCATTCTTTACTTCTCTTCAGTCATCAGTTCTTTTCTTACTTTTTTGCCCACGGGGAGCAGCTCGGTCAGGCGCAAAGGGATGGGCAGAGAGGGGCCCCAAGGAGAAGATAGGAATGGGGTGGTGCCCTGCTCGCACAAGATGTGTGGATGCCAGGCCCAGAAGGCAGAGCTGAGGCCATCCCTCAGGGGGCCAGGGTGGGAAGCAGAAATGGCACCGGCTTCAAGGACCTGGCCAGCTATCTGGCCACTGTGCCCATCCTGCTAACAGTGTCAAGCTCCCGGGTCTTGAAGGGAGGTTCTATGCGGATCCACCCCAGGCTGTGTTTCCAAGATCCGCCCCCCATAGGGGTGACCAGCCTGATGCTGGGCCTGGGAACCACGAACCACTCCTGGAGGCACCCCCTTGGCAGGGTCATGAGCCAGGCCTGTGCTCCATGTCCCTGAGGCAGCCAACTGTGCCACCCACACCCTCTCATGGCAAAATGGAACCTGGTCCCAGATCTGGAGTCTCCACCACAGCCTCTACCTCACTGCCCACTGCCTGCTGTTAGCCTGCAAGCTCCTGGACGAGAGTGCAGTTGGGGCTCGTTAAACCACACCCAGGAGCATTGGGTTTGTTTGTGCAGGGTTGGCCCGAGCTGCTGTGAACCTGCATCTCACCTGTCACCTCTTCAGGGAAACACAGAAAGAGGGCACAGCCGAGGCTGCATATACTTCGGAGCTGATGGGAGCCTGGGACAAGAGGGAGTCCTGGTTCTCCTGAGTTAGCAGGGCAGTAGCTCCAAAGGTGCAACTGAAGCTGTCCAGGTCACAGTTACCAACTGAGGTCCCCCAGTGCTCTCAAGGGTCCAGGAGATCCCCCCTTCTCCTGCAGCTTCAGAGTGTCTGCTCTCACTGCCTCATCTCTCATGGGGCTTGCTCTAATTTTCTATTGTGGTTGTGATCAAGCCCAGATGCTGTCGCAGCCCAGGTGTGTCTGTGCACACTCAGGTCAGTGCTGATGCACCATCCCACTGCTGTCTTGAACCCTCTGGACTTTGGGCCCTGATGAGTGTAGAAGGGAGGCTGAGGGGGTTGCAGACAGATCAGCGCTGGTCTTTGGATGCTCCTTGGTACAAGTGACCTAGGCTCCATGGTTGGTGGTGGGAGGCAGACAGAATCCTGGACAGGAAAGTGAGGGTCACTGGTGAGGCTCCACCTTCTGACCAAGGAGGGCCTGAAGCCCGTGGGCTGGGCCACCAGTCCTATGGACCAGAGTGGGAACATGTGTTGCCTTTTCTGTGCCTGCTCATGGCCACCTATGACCCAATTAGCACATACTTTCTCCTGCCTGATGCCAAAACAACCCCAGACTCAGGGAGAACATTAGGAAGACCAGTGGCAGAGAGGAACTACCCACTATTGGGATGATTTTCCTGCAGAGATCAGCAACCCACTCCAGGGCCTCCTCTCTACTGAGAGCTGTGGTGATGATGGAATAACCCGCCAGGAGAGAGGGATCACCCACCCCAGGGCCTCCTCTCTGCTCAGAGCTGAACACTCATCAGGACACCCTGGCTGCAGAAAGAAGCTACCCACTGTGGGTCTCTGAGCTGTTCTATTGCTCAATAAAGCTCCTCTTTATCTCGCTCACCCTCCACTTGTCTGCATATTTCATTCTTCCTGGTCTCAGGACAAGAACTTGGGACACGCCTAATGGTGGGGCTAAAAGAGCAATAACACAAACAAAGCTGAAACATGTCCCTTGCTCACCAAGTTGTAGGTGAAGAGAAAAAGAGAGAGCTATTACTCTTCCAGGAGCCCAGATGTGGGAGCTTCCTGAGCCAGGGCTGTGACCCCCTTTTGGGGGTTCTGCAGTTCCTGGCATTTCCAAGCTTTCAGTGTTGGTGTCACTGTGTATTTCAGTGACAACCGTGGAAGCTGCTTGTGCTGTGCCTGGTTCATTTGCAGCCTTGCAGAAATCTGGCACCCATGCTGGCACCTGGAGCTGCCCGCCCCACTGCTGCAGCAGCAGCCAGTGACTGTCCAAAGTGGCCAGACCCCCTGCTCACTCGCACACCCCTCACCGCTCCAGCCCTGACCCGCCCTTAATAGGCATGTGATCCAGGCCTGAAACATGAGCCAAGCGTAGTCTACCAGGCTGAGTGGGCAGAACGAACCCAGTGAACCCCATCAAAACTCTGGCAAAGGTGCTCCCAGCCACAGAGGTTTCTGGCCAGAAAAGTCACATTCCAAGGATTCCAGAAGAGAAAATTACTTAAACACAAAGAAAGACAATAAGAAAAGGATGGAAGAGAGAAGTCTCTAAACAACCAGAAAACGTGAAATGAAATGGGAGTACTAAGCCTTTACCAATAAAAACAATGAATATAATTTATCTCAGTTCTGCAAGTGAAAGGCATAGGGTCTTTGAATGAGTAAAAAAGTAAGACCCTACTCTCTGCTGTTTTCCAGAAACTCACTTCACCTGTAAGGATACATGTAGATGGAAAGTGAAGGGGTAGAATAAGATATTCCATGCAACTGGAAACCAAAAAACAGCAAGAGTAGCTGTACTTATATCAGGTAAAATAGATGCCAAATCTCAGAATGCACTCAGGTAAAACAGAATATAAATCTAAGCTTGTAAAATAATAGACTACACTTACACAAACTATGCCTAGAAAGAACATACATCAAAATAATAGAAGCCAAAAATGACAAATCCATATGCAACATCATATTGAATGAAGAAATGTTGAAAGTATTCCCACTAAGAACTACAAGCAGACAAAAATGCTCACTTTATCCACTTGTAATCAACATAGGACTGAAAGTTTTTGTCAGAGCAATCTGGTAAGCAAAAGAAATAAAGGACATTTAAATTGGAAAGAAGGAAGTGAAACTACCTGTGTTTGCCAATGATGTGATCATATGTGCTTAGAAAACCTGAAAGATTCCACCAAAAGACTCATAGATGAGATAAATGAATTCACTTAAGTCTCAGGTACAAAATCTGTATGTACAAATCAGTAACACTCTTTTATACCAACAACAAGCAAGCTGAGAATCAAATCAAGAACTCCATCCCTTTACAATAGTTGCAAAACAACAACAAAAACTGACAATAACAAAAGCAACCTAGGAATACACTTAACCATTAGGTACAGGATCTCTACAAGGAGAACTACAAGACACTGCTGAAAAAAATCATAGATGACAAAAAGAAGAAAAACATCCCATACTGATGGATTGACAGACACAATATCGTGAAAATGACCACACTGCCCAAAGCAATCTAAAAATTGCAAACATCAAACATCAATCAAAAAATGTCAATCTAAAAATTGACACCAAAATGCAAACATCATTTCCACAGGATTACAAAAAGAATCCTAAAATTCATATGGAGCCAAAAAAGAGGCTGAAGAGCCAAAGCAATCCTAAGCAAAATGAACAAATGTGGAGGCATCACGTTACCTGACTTCAATTTATACGGTAAGGCAATAGTAAGCAAAACTGCATGGTGCCAGTATGAAGGTTGAGACATAGACCAATGGAACAGAATAGAGAACCCAGAAATAAAGCCATATACTTACAACCCAGCGGTAGGACTGCTGCTTCTCAGTTTGTGCTGAGTGATGCCCTTTGGGGATACGGGGCCAAAGTTACTGGATTTTTCCCCCAAGAAAAACCAGAGTGAATTGTGATATCCTGTGTGACTTTTAGACTCTGACTATTGCCATAGCGATTATGTCGTCTCCAGGTACCCAGAGACTCAATCACCAACCAGTGTCCACATTCTTGTCATCGCTGCAAGAAAGGGTTTAGGAAGTAGGCAGAATGAAGCAAAAGGCAAGAAGTGTCTATTGCAAAGCAAAGGTACATACTCAAGAGAGGGCTTATTCAGGAGAGTGAGTCATGTACAAGGGAGTTTGGGTTTCTAATTTTATAGGATCTCTAAGGAGAGGTTGAAATAATCACTAGGATTTTAAGAAAAAATGGTGAAGTTTTCTTAGAACTGAGGTGTCACCTATTATTTATTTATTTATTTATTTATTTATTTATGTTTTGAGATGGAGTTTCGCTCTTGTTGCCCAGGCTGGAGTGCAATGGCGCAATCTTGGCTTACTGCAACCTCCACTTCCTGGGTTCAACCAATTCTCCTGCCTCAGTCTCTGGAGTAGCTGGGATTACAGACATGCGCCACCACACTCGGCTAATTTTGTATTTTTAGTAGAGACGAGATTTCTCCATGTTGGTCAGGGTGGTCTCAAACTCCCGACCTCAGGTGATCCACCCACCTTGGGATCCCAAAGTGTTGTTGTTGTTTTTATTGTTGTTGTTTCTTGAGGTAGAGTTTCGCTCTTGTTGCCCACCCAGCCTGGAGTGCAATGGCACTAGCTCAGCTTGCCACAACCTCCGCTTCCCGGGTTCAAGTGATTCTCCTGCCAGCATGCCTGACTAATAGGAAGGAGAGGCACTGGGCAGTGAGAGTGTGAAATGTACCAAAATCTCCTCTGTGGTTTTTCCCCAGAGTCTCCCCCTTCAGCGCCATTTGACAAACCTCAGCCCTGGACAATGAGAGATTTTTTCGACCGAGGATCACTGTGCTTCTTCCGGATCCACCAGAAAGTGCCGGTTAGCCTGATAGGCCCGGGTTCGACTTACATCTAGCAAGACCGTCATCTCATTTGCAGGAGTAGATAGCGGGTCACTTGGATGACAGGGACTCCAGTCCAGACCCCATTCTCCCTCATTCCTTCCTGCAAAGTTCAATCCTCACAGTCCTGTGAGGCTGTGACAAATGCAGAAACGGAACTGCACCGTATCCAAAGTGCCTCCCTTCCTCTGGCCTCACGCCAAGGCTTCCTCCCTCTGACCTGTCCCTTGTCTTTGCATCCAGGGTGGATGCTTGCCACTGCCACTCTCTTCCCAGGTCTCCCTGCTAGACTGACTTTCTGCCCCTGGGGTTGGGTGGGGCAACCAATGGAACCTCATGTAGACCACGGCAAAATCAAAGGGCCTTGGAAGCTCACAGCCCCACACCCAGGCCCCAGTCCTTTCAGGGTCTCAGATCCAAGTCCCCAGTTTACGAGGAATGTGGCTCTGAGGGATGTGGCTCTGTGAAAGCCAGAGAACCCGGTCCCCCACGCTGCTGCCATCTCTCTCCTCATTTACTCTGGCCCCCATCAGCTCCTCTGGGCCACTTCCTTTCTGGAGTCCCCCTGGCTCCATCCGGCGGCAGCAAGTTCCCAGATCTCCCTGACCCCAGGCTGCTACAGGCACCTCCCTCAACATCCACTGTCCGCTCTCAGAGTGACCTTCTCCTCATATCTTTATTGGAGGAAAAAAGAGGGGCAGCCCCAGTCTTGGGAAAGACAGTTATAAATGCGATCTGGAATGAAACCCTCTTTTTTTTTTTTTTTTTTTTTTTGAGACGGAGTCTTGCTCTGTCCCCCAGGCTGGAGTGCAGTGGCGCGATCTCGGCTCACTGCAAACTCTGCCTCCCGGGTTCACGCCATTCTCCTGCCTCAGCCTCCCGAGTAGCTGGGACTACAGGCGCCCGCCACCACGCCCGGCTAATTTTTTGTATTTTTAGTAGAGACGGGGTTTCACCATGTTAGCCATGATGGTCTCGATCTCCTGACCTCGTGATCCGCCCGCCTCGGCCTCCCAAAGCGCTGGGATTACAGGCTTGAGCCACCGCGCCCAGCTGAAACCCTCTTGAGGACTAGAGGAGGCCACAGCAGGGCCTGACCCGAGATTTTTGACTGTTAGAAATGCACAGAGGGCAAACACCACAGGAAAAGCGCTGACTCAGAAACAGACTCATTGCATTCCAGGTGCAGCCTCGTCAGCTCTAAGGCTGGGCCAGCAGAGCCTGGGAAGGGATGGCCCCCACACTGGGACCTGTCCCAGGCTCTGCCAACAGCCTGGCACTTCTAGGAGAACCAGAGGAGTCAGCTTTTCCTGTGAGAGGTAGACAAGGTTCCCCTCCATTGGTCCTGGGTGCCTCTTTAGGTCCAGAGCAGCAGCTGAGGAGCTCCCTGCTTTGTGCCTTGCTGTGGGCACTGAAATAGCTCAGTAGAATTTGGGGAGAATGTATGAGTTACTGCTGATTCCAGGGAGAGTGTCTCTTAGCATTGTTTGTGGCTATACTCCTGGGTGCAGGAGAGATCGGCTGACATTTCCAGGAAGCAGAGGACTCAGCTTCTCCGACAGCTCAGGCTGGGGGAGGAAAACGGAAGTTCAGAAATATTTTAGAGACCCGGATGAAAAGCCTGGAGAAGCTTTGGAATCCCAGCAGAAATTCAGTGAGTGGAATTCAGGCCGTCCCTTCAGATGGGCTCCGAAGGCTGCTCTGACCTGGAGAGCAGAAGAGCACCTTCAAAGCACAAGCAACCAGAACATGGTAGAAAGATCCCCCAAACTGCAGGATTCTCGCTGGGGTCCTGGGGATGGTGTAGGATTCCCCCAAGGGGTTCATTTCTCTCCCGAATTCTGCAGATACACAGCTTCCACCATCCATGCTTCCAGATTGAAAAGTCTCCCTCCTTATCTGTGACCACACTGCTCCTCTCTGGGCTCTGCCACAGCTCACACACTCAGAGGCAATCTTCCCAAGCTGGTATTCTGAGGGAAGCCCACCATGTTTGTGAGTAATGATGCTTCAACTTCCAGTAGGAGCCAAGACTATATCTGCTGTCTCTGCCCTCAAAGACACTGCGATGCTTTAAGAGTCTGCATTATCTCTTTTGTAATTATGTTTTTTTTTTAATTTTTAAACTCAATCTAGAAGGAAGTCTTTCGATCCTTTTGTCTAAATGCCCACAAAATACCTGCCATGCTTTATGTTGTCTTGGTTCCCTCCCAGGGTCCCATTAAAACACTCAGTCCTGTCCAGCCCAGCCCCCACTTCACTTTGTAATTTAGGCCTGATTTCTTTCAGTGAATCTTTGACCTTAACCTTGAGATAAATTACACCCTCAGTAGTTCCTGTCTTCCACCCGAATGGGCATATGATCTACCATGTTAGGTAGCATAAAACCCAGGTGACCAGTGCATACACCGAGATTTTTATTGTGTTTTTTTAGGGATGACATCACTGTCTTCTTAAAGTTGTTTTAACTCTGAAACATTTTGATACTTTTGATGTGGCCAAAGTTTCTCCAATAAAGATACTATATATATATTTTTTTTTCTAATGTCAGAAACAGATTAAACCCTTCCCTGTATCACTATGAAAGTCACATATTAATCAAACTTTACCGGTGTTTATGGAATAAGTGAATAAATGAATTTTAGACCTTCACCCTATTATTAATTCTTTCACTTTTATGAATCTATATCTAATTGAATCACTTAATAAGAAGGAAGTTGAAAACTCAATCAGGGTTAACTGAATGGAAGTTCAGGATCTAGTTGGATGTCATTTTCAGATTGGAAGTTGGTAATTGAGAAGGGGGTCACGGTGAGAAAAGTCAATAAAAGTTCCTGAAGATGCACAGAAGAGACCCAAAGCCCTGGCTCCTGAAGCTACTGCTTGATTCTGGCAGAGGTCCCAGCACCCTGCAACGTGAGTCCAGATCTGGCAAGTCACCACTTATTAGGATTGGGAATGTGCCCATTTGATCTGATCTTCTATATAGCACGTCATACAAAAAAGTCTGGAAGACACTAGCACACACACTGTGAAGAGGAGTCACAGATAAGGAGAAGATTATAGAAGACATTTGCTCTGTGTTTTTGGAATGTTTTGCATTGACAATTCTGTCCAGAGAAGGGAAAAAGGAGGAAAAACAAATGAAGCTTACCCACATGTACCTCTATGTACCTCTTACCATGCTGGACTTTCTTTTGTTCTGTTTTCTTTTCTCTTTATTTTTTTTCTTCTGATATGGTGTCCCGCTCTGTTGCCCAGGCTGGAGTGCAGTGGCACGATCTTCAATCACTGCAACCGCCGCCTCCTGGGTTCAAGCAATTCTCCTCCCTCAGCCTCCCCAGTAACTGGGACTACAGGTACATGCCACCACACCTAGTTAATGTTTTTTTATTATACTTTAACTTTTAGGGTACATGTGCACAATGTGCAGGCTACTTACATATGTATACATGTGCCATGTTGGTGTGCTGCACCCAGTAACTCGTCATTTAACATTAGGTATATCTCCAAATGCTATCCCTCCCCGCTCCCGCCACCCCACAACAGGCCCCTGTGTGTGATGTGGTGGTGCATAACTGTAATCCCAGCTACTTGGGAGGCTGAGGCAGGAGAATCGCTTGAACTCAGGAGGTGGAGGTTGCAGTGAGCTGAGATCTTGCCACTGCACTCCAGCCTCTACCAAAAAAAAAAAAAGCCAGAAAAAAAAAAAAAAAAAAAAAAAAAAAAGAAATGTCCTCTAATGTGAACAACGTCTGGGACAAAAGCATTCGGTCCAATAGAGACCTGGTGCATAAGTGGACAATTTTCATTCCAATGGCCTGTTTCAAAGGTGGCAGGCAACTCGAGCAGGGTTTCTGTGTTTACAACGAACTGGATTTGAGTTTTAATAGTAAGGGGAGCCCCCTTGCTCTTGTCCCTTCAGCTGTTTTAGCTGCAAACACTTTATTATCCTTTGCATTCTTTTCTTTCAAAATTGGATAATTTTATGTTCTAGAACGCTCTTAAAATGTTCACCTATGGTGACCAATTCAGCAATATCATAGTAATTTTTTTTTTTTTTTTTTTTGAGACAGAGTCCGGAGTCTCCCTCTGTCGCCCAGGCTGGAGTGCAGTAGTACAATCTTGGCTCACTGCAACCTCTGCCTCCTGAGTTCAAGTGATTCTCCTGCCTCAGCCTCCCAAGTAGCTGGAACTACAGGCGTGTGCCACCACACCTGGCAAATTTTTGTATTTTTAGTAGAGATGGAGTTTCACTATGTTAAACAGGCTGCTCTTGAACTCCTGACCTCGTGATCCACCCACCTTGGCCTTCCAAAGTGCTGGGATTACAGGCGTGAGCCACTGTGCCTGGCCTTTTGTATTTTTAGTAGAGATGGGATTTCACCATGTTAGTCAGGCTGGTTTCGAACTCCTGACCTCAAATGAGCCACCCACCTCAGCCCACCAAACTGCTGGGACTACAGGTGTGAGCCACCGCGCCTGGCCTCGTAACTTCTTGTGTTATGTTTTTCAATCAGGTCACCATGCTGTGGTCGAAGTCCATTAATGAGTAAAGTTGTCTGAGCCCTTCAAGTTCTCGCGGGAAATACTCCCTAGTTATTACTATAAGGCCAGAATGTTTTACAAAGGAAATTACCATTCTAGACTTGGAATCAAAAACTGACACATCTGTCTTCTGTTCACATGATTCAATAATAAACCAGTTGGCCCAATGTGGTGACTCAAGACTAATCCCAGCACTTTTGGAGGCTGAGGCAGGAGGATCGCTTGAGCCAGAGGTTAGAGACCAGCCTAGCCAACAGAGTGAGGCCCCATCTCTATAAAAATACAAAAATGTAGGGCCGGGCGCGGTGGCTCACGCTTGTAATCCCAGCACTTTGGGAGGCCGAGGCAGGCGGATCACGAGGTCAGGAGATCGAGACCACGGTGAAACCCCGTCTCTACTAAAAATACAAAAAAATTAGCCGGGCGTGGTGGCGGGCGCCTGTAGTCCCAGCTACTCGGAGAGGCTG
>NW_026652284.1:12222822-12248314 GCF_009828535.3 Hylobates moloch | reverse complement strand
CTTTCCTTTAGATTCAGGAATCTTCCCACAGTGCGACATTTCCAGCAATCCTCAGCCCCAGGCATTTCCCAGGGCCCTTCATCCTCATCAATCCCATCAGCCCCTTCTCCAGTATATTTCAATAGTTAATGTTCTGTCATCCTTAAAGTCCTCTCTTGTCCCTAATATTTAACAGAGAGATTCTGATAAAAGTGATACCATTAGGCATACAAAGAAAACTCAGGCCATGTGTGGTGGCTCATATCTGTAATTTCAGCACTTTGGGAGGCCAAAGCAGAACAGATTACTAGAGTGCAGGAGATTGAGATACACCTGGGCAATGTAGAAAAATCTGTCTCAAAAAATATATATACAAAAAATTAGCCAGGCACGGTGGTGTGCACCTGTAGTCTCAGCTGCCCAAGAAGTGTAAGTGGGAGGATCACCTGAGCCCAGGAGGCTGATGCTCCAGTGAGCTGTCATCATGTCACTGCACTCAAGCCTGGGCAACAGAGTGAAACCTTGTCTCAAAAATAAGGAAGGAAGGAAGAAAGTAAGGAAAGAAAGAGGGAAGGAAGGAAGGAAGGAAGGAGAGACAGAAGGAAACAAAAGAAAGAAAGAGAGAGAGAGAGACAGAGAAAGAAAGAAAGAAAGAAAGAAAGAAAGAAAGAAAGAAAGAAAGAAAGAAAGAAAGAAAGAAAGAAACTCAGCCTTCCTGTCTTTAAGAATGGTGCACACATATGGTTGTATTGCGTGCAAACATACAATACATTTCCCCCACAAAAGCTGTAAGCTCTATTTCATGTTGATATCTGATATGAATGTATATCTGATTCAACCCATTAATCTGGGGAGAGCCAAAAATCCAATCAGGATTAACTGGGTGGAGCTTCAGAAATGCAATCAGATATCGCTCTTTGATTGGAAGCTAGCAGTGCATACGTGGAGGGGTGTGAGTGGGAGTTGTGATTAGAAAGGTCAATAAAAGCTTCTAAAGACCCACAGGAGAGACCCAAAGTCTTCAAGCCTGGAGTTCCTTCTTGGTTCTTCCTGAGGTCTGAGCACCCTGCAAACTGAGTCCAGATCTGGTAAGTCACTAATCTCTGTAAGGACACTCCCATCTGACCTACAGTCAGCTAGTCTGGGATGGTGACAGTGCAGCCTAAGATGGCATAGAGTTATATCTTGTTTGGTTTTGTTTTTTCTCTCATATGAACAATTTGAAGCTTTGAATTTTTTCCTCTAAATGCAGTTTTGTCTTTATTTCAAAAAATTGGATCGTGCTTTGGTTTATGTCATTTCAAAATTCTTGAAGGGAGCAGTGACTCATGCCTTTAACCCCAACACTTTGGGAGACCAAGGCGGGAGCATCATTTCAGCCCAGGGGTTTGAGACCAACCTGGACAACATGGCAAAAACCCATCTCTATAAAATATTCTTTATTGAAGGGAGGGATGGAGTCTCGCTCTGTTGCCAAGGCTGGAGTGCAGTGGCACGATCTCAAATCACTGCAACCTCTGCCTCCCAGGCTCAAGCAATTCTCATGCCTCAGCCTCCTGAGTATCTGATATTACATCCAGCTGCCATCTTGCCTGGCTAATTTTTGTATTTTTAGTAGAGGTGGGGTTTCACCATCCTGGCCAGGTTGGTCTCAAACTCCTGACCTCAAGTGATCCACCTGCCTTGGCCTCCCATAGTGCTGGGATTACAGCCATGAGCCACCGGTGCTCGGCCTCTACAAAATATAATGTTTTTTAATTAGCTGGGCATGGTGGCATGCATCCATATTCCTAGCTGTATGGGTTACTGACCTGGGAGAAACAACTGAGCCCAGAAGATTGAGGCTGCAGTGAGCCATGCTCACACCACTGCTGTACTCCAGCCTTGGCAACATTGCGAGACTCTATTAAAGAAAAAAATCTTAACCAAAGAGGATCTTTGACCTTAATTTTTTTTTTTTTTTTTTTTTTTTTGAGACGGAGTCTTTCTCTGTCCCCCAGGCTGGAGTGCAGTGGCGCGATCTCGGCTCACCGCAACCTCCACCTCCTGGGTTCACGCCATTCTCCTGCCTCAGCCTCCCGAGTAGCTGGGAATACAGGTG
Organism: Hylobates moloch; assembly: GCF_009828535.3. Taxonomy (NCBI): domain Eukaryota; kingdom Metazoa; phylum Chordata; class Mammalia; order Primates; family Hylobatidae; genus Hylobates; species Hylobates moloch. The sequence continues at coordinate 12,246,234 of NW_026652284.1, read as the reverse complement.
CCCGCCAACACGTCCGGCTAATTTTTTGTGTTTTTAGTAGAGACGGGGTTTCACCGTGTTAGCCAGGATGGTCTCGATCTCCTGACCTCGTGATCCGCCCGCCTCAGCCTCCCAGTGCTGGGATTACAGGCTTGAGCCACCGCGCCCGGCTGACCTTAATTTTAAACCAATCACATCCTCATTGTAACTCTTCCACCCAAATGGAGACACGGATGTGGAGGTGCATGCCTGTAATCCCAGCTACATGGAAGGCTGAAGCATAAGAATCACTTGAACCTGGGAGGCAGAGGTTACAGTGAGCCGAGATGGCACCACTGGGCGATGAAGTAAGACTCAACTCCCCCCACATGAAAAAAAATTAAATTATACCACCCAGGTGATTGTTGGATAGATGAAGATTTCTACTGTGTTTTCTTAGGGACTGTCATGTCTGTCTTTGTAAAACTATTTTAACTCTGAAATATTTTGATAAATTTGATGTGGCCAAGGATCCCTCAACAAAGATACTTTCAAGTTTTTTTCTTTCTGTCTAATGTCAGGAAGAGATTCGACCCTTCCCTATCTCACACTCAGGACTATGAAGGACACATATTAGTAAAACTCCATGTTTGTGGAGTGAATCAGTGTATGAGTCCTGGACTTTCACCCTATCCCTAAATCTTTCACTTTCATGGATGAATATCTAATTTGATAGTTAATCTGGAAGAAAGACAAAAATCCAATCATGATTAACTGGGTGGAGCTTAAGAAGTCTAATCCAATGTAGTTCTCTCTTTCTCTCTTTTTTGAATCTAGCCAATTTCCCAGGCTGGATTGCAGTGGTATAATCTCAGCTAACTGCAACCTGTGCCTCCTGGGTTCAAGTGATCCTCCTGCCTCAGCCTCCCTCGTAGCTTGGACTATAGGTGCAGACCACTGCACCTGGCTAATTTTTGTAATTTTAGTACAGGTAGTGTTTCACCATGTTGGCCAGAATGGTCTCAAACTCCTGAACTCAGATGATCCAATGCCTCTGCCTCCCAAACTGCTGGGATTACAGGTGTGAGTCACTGCGCACAGCCAAAGCGGTTCATTTTTAATATGTGTAAGAGGTGTGTATTGGAAACATCTGTGTCTTGCGAATGATGCATAACACTATCGCATAGCTTTCAAAGCTTCTTACTGAAATTTTCAATGAGGCTGGGAAGAGGATTACACCTGTAATCCCAGCACTTTGGGAGGCCAAAGCGGGTGGAATGTTTGAGTCTAGGAGATCAAGACCAGCCTTGACAACATAGTGAAACCCACTGTCTTTACAAAAAGTCAAAAAATAAAAGATTAGCTGGGCATGAGATCTGAGCTTCAGAGATCCTCGGTAACATTTGCCAGTGCTATGAGTTTATTGCAGCAGTGGCTAATAATTCATGGAGTAGGAGTGATCTTGCCTGCTCTTTAGAAGTTGGGACACACTCTTCTTGGTACCACAAGGGTAAAACTAGGTTTCCGTGGCCACTTATTGCAGAAAGGAATTAGAGTAAACTGAGGGCTCTTTCACACATGCTAGAGAAATGACTTTGGCCCTGGGAGAATTGGGGGTTGCTGGGGAATGGCCCGAGAAACTTGCCTTTTCGCTTGATTGTCCTCTAGAGTTTTTCCTTGCAGATTTGTCAGAATGAGCCTCCAGTCCCCATCCAGACTCCTGGAGCTGGCAGGGCAGAGCCTGCTGAGGAACCAGCTCTTGACCATCTTCACCCTGGACCAGCTGCCCAGGGAGGTCTTCCCTCTGATGTTCATGGAGGCCTTCAGCATGAGACGTTTTGAGGCCCTGAAGCTGATGGTGCAGGCCTGGCCCTTCGTCTGCCTCCCTCTGGGATCCCTGATGAAGACACCTCATCTGGAGACCTTGCAAGCTGTCCTGAGGGGACTTGATTCACTGGTGGCCCAGAAGGTTCGCCCCAGGTGAGGTGACTCAGGTGGCCTGGGGAAAAGGGTCCAGGCCTCCAGGGAAGGGACAGCTGGCTCAGGAGGAGCGGTGGGGTTGGGGAGTTAGGGTGGCTCAGAGGCTTCTGATGGTGCCCATGAGAGGCCCTGGGCATTGCCCAGCTCTTCTGGGAAAGGACTGCTCACCATACAGGGTCCACTGAGGAAACAGGAGCCTGCTTCCTCTCACTGGATGGTAAAGGTTCTAGAAGTGGGTACCAGGCAGAATCCAAGGGGGAACGGGATGGAGAAGAGACAGAAGGAGGAGCACTGAGGACAGGAGCAGCTGACTGATGTCCTGGATGTGGAGTGAAAGCTCAGGTCAGGGGTGGGTCCTTGCCTACATTCTGAGCTTTTCCCCTATGTCACTCACAGGAGGTGGAAACTTCGAGTGCTGGATTTGCGGGATGTCGATGAGAGTTTCTGGGCCATATGGTCTGGAGTCAAGGTCCTCTCCTGCTCCCCAGAGGCCATGAATAAGAGGCAGACAGTGGAGGACTGTCCAAGGATGGGAGAGCACCAGCCCTTGAAGGTGTTCATAGACCTGTGCCTAAAGGAAATTACGCTGGATGAATGCCTGAGCTACCTCTATGGGTGGATCCACTACAGAAGAGGTCTAGTGCACCTGTGTTGTAGTAAGGTGCAGAATTACTCAATGCCCACTTCAAGTTTCAGAAATTTATTGGAAAGGATATACCCAGAGAGTATCCAGGAGTTGGAAGTCTGGAAAAAGTTCTCTCTGAATAAAACAGGAAAGTTTGCCCCTTACCTGAGCCAGATGAGTAATCTTCGCAAACTCTTTTTAGCCTTCGGTTATGGGTGTGAGTTATACGTGAGCGGCCAACAGCAGTTCATTCCTGACTTGGACTTTCCATTCCTCTGCCTGTACTACCCCCAGATGCTTTATATAAGAAAGATCAGTAATATCAAAGAGCACCTGGAGCACCTGCTCAGGTAAGAAATGATGGTGAGCTTTCTCTGCAGACCATACCACAGACTTTTGTTCTTTTTCACAGTAAACGCTAGTGGGCATCTACTGTGTCCCAGCCACTGGTGATATCACAGGGAATGGGATGCTAGAATGTCAACTCATTATGCTGTTCAGTGCTCTATATCCTGAAGTGGGTATCACAAGACCACTCAAATAAGGGCAGAGGGATGGCCTGGGGTAGATGCTACAGAGAGAGATGTGTGGGGAGCCAGTTAGTTGGGGGTTCAGATCTAGTGAGGGTGCATTTGTGAATTCCTTGTGAGGAAGAGTGTATAAAGTTAGTATGATGAAAACATATTCTTCATCCAGAGGAAGGTATGAAAGAAGGGAAAGTGGCCAGGCGCGGTGTCTCATGCCTGTAATCCCAGCACTTCGGGAGGCCGAGGCAGGCAGATCACGAGCTCAGGAGTTCGAGACCAGCCTGGCCAACACAGTGAATCCCCGTCTCTACTAAAAATACAAAAAAAAATGTCACCGGGCATGGTGACAGGCACCTGTAATACCAGCTGCTTGGGAGGCTGAGGCAAGGAAAGTGGAGGTTGCAGTGAGCTGAGTTTGTGCCACTACATCTAGCCCAGGTTACAATGTGAGACTGTCTCAAAAAAAAAAAAAAAAAAAAGAGAAAGTGCATGAAACCTGTGCATTTCACAGCAGCAGCTCTGTCTTCAGCAGTTTAGTAAACACCAATGATCCTGTCTCTAATTCCCTGCCTGTAAAACTTGCTTTGAACTCCAGGAAAGGTAATTGATATGAGAAGTGCATGCTTCTGGGATGGAGGGTGAGGGAGTAGGCGTGAGAGTGGTACCTATCACACAGGCAAGGGTGAAAGGACTGAGCCTAAAATGGAGCTGCCCCTGAATGATCTGAGTCTTCATCAGGCAGCACCTTGCATGCGGACCATCATCTGATGATGGGAACAAACTTGTGTTTGGGTGAAACAGGCTTCCCCATTGCAGGTTACTATAACACCTGTGTTGTAGTAAGTGCAGAATTACTCAATGCCCACTTCAAGTTTACCATTGAGATTATTTCCCACCACCCTCCTCTAACTGGCCCCATTGCCCATAACTAACTTCTTGCTCTCCGCAGGTACCTCAAGAACCCCTTGTGGGTCTTTACATTCTGTAATGCTTACCTAGCTGATGAGGACATGGAGTGTCTGTCTCAGTACCCAAGCCTCAGTCAGCTAAAGGAGCTGCGTCTGATACATATCCTAATGTGGACCACCAATCTTGAGCCCCTTGGAGTTCTGCTGGAGAAAGTTGCTGCTACTCTCAAGACCCTCGTCTTAGAGGACTGTCGGATCCAGGACCCCCAACTCAGGGCCCTCCTGCCTGCCCTGAGCCACTGCTCCCAGCTCACTACCTTCTACTTTCGTGGAAATGAGACCTCCACGAATGCTCTGAAAGACCTGCTGCATCACACAGGCGGGCTGAGCAAGTTAGGCCTGGAGTTGTATCCTGCCCCTCTGGAGAGTCTTGACAACAGGGGTCATGTCAATTGGGAGATCCTCGCCCCAATTCGGGCTGAGCTGATGCGTACACTCAGGGAAGTCAGGCAGCCCAAGAGGATCTTCTTTGGTCCCACCCCTTGCCCTTCCTGTGGCTCAGGACCATCTGAGAACGTGGACTTCCATCTTTGCTCCTAGGGAAGGCCTGGTTAGTGGGATGGATAAGCTTTCTTCTGGACACTTGGGAACTAAAATATTGTACGTGGGTGCATTTTTTTTAAATTTTATTTTATTTTTTATATATTTTATTTTATTTTATTTTATTTTATTTTTTGAGACAGAGTCTCACTCTGTCCCTCAGGATGAAGTGCAGCGGCACAATCTCAGCTCACTGCAAGCACCACCTCCTGGGTTCAAGTGATTCTCCTGCCTCAGCCTCCCCAGTAGCTGGTGTTACGGGTGTATGCCCCCACGCCGGGCTAATTTTTGTAGTTTTAGTAGAAACAGGGCTTCACGATGTTGGCGGAGGCTGACCTCAAATTCCTGACCTCAAGTGATCTGACCACCTTGGCCTTCTACAGTGCTGGGTTTACAGGTGTGAGCAGCAGGGCCCAGTCAGCCGCTTCTTAAAGGAAGCACACAGCCATGTATTTGAAGCACATGCTCACTGTGAGTGGAAAAACAAAGGTGACTCAGCCAGGGGCAGGACTGGGTAAAAATGCTGACTTGGCATCGATGAGGCCTTCAGGGACCTGTGTCCTGGACTCAGAAATGGAACTTGAAGTTCTAGACTGATGCAGGAGTTACCCCTGCAAGGATGGTTATTTAAAAATGTCAAAAATAAATGGAACCTGAATGGAAACTTTCTGGTGTCTTCCATGATTCATCAACCTGTTTTAGACATTTATACATCAGAAGTCTCTAGAAATCTGCCTCCTGGGTTCAAGCAATTCTCCTGCCTCAGCCTCCTGAGTAGCTGGGACTACAGGGACCCGCCACCATGCCTGGCTAATTTTTGTATTTTTTGTAGAAACGGGGCTTTCACCATGTTGACCAGGCTGGTCTTGAACTCCTGACTTCAGGCAAACCACCCGCCTCAGCCTCCCAAAGTGCTCAGATTGTAGACACGAGCCACTGCACCTGGCCTGATATTCTGATACAAGCATAAAATGTGTAATGTTCAAATCATGGTAACATAGATATCCACCACCTCAAGAATTTATCATTTCTTTGTGTTAGCAACATTCCAATTCCATTTTTTTAATTATGTAGAAATTTACTATGAACTATTGTCAACGTGATTTGCCCTATTGTGCTACTGAACCCTGGATCTTATTCCTATCTGTGTTTTTATTCCCATTAACCATCCCCTTCTTATTATCCGTTTCCCAGTACCCTTCCTAGCTTCTGATAACAGTCATTTTACTACTTTTAAGTTTCATGTTTTTAATTCCCAAATATGAGTGAGAACATGCTATGTTTGTCTTTCTGTATCTGGCTTACTTCACTTAACATAATGCCCTCCAGTTCCATCCATGTTGTTGCAGATGACAGGATTTCATTCATGTTTATGGCTGAATGAGATTCTATTGTGTGTATTTACCACATTTTCTTGATCCATTCATCTGTTGATGGACACATTGGTTGATTCCATATTTTGGCTATTGTGGATAGTGCTGCAATAAATAGGGGAGTGCAGGCCAGGTGCAGTGGTGCACGCCTGTAATCCCAGAATTTTGGGAGGCTGAGGCAGGTGGATTACTTGAGGTCAGGAGTTCGAGACCAGCCTGACCAACATGGTAGTTTTTTTTCTGGATATATATCCAGCAGTGGGATTTATGGTTCATATGGTAGTCCTATTCTTATTTTTTGGAGGAAACTCCATACTGTTTTCCATAGTAGCTGTACTAATTTACATAACTACCAATGGTGTACCAGGGTTCTCGTTTCTCCATATCCTCCCTAGCATCTATTATTTTCTGTCGGTTTTTTATTTTTATTTGTTCAGAGACAGAGTTTTGCAATGTTGCCCAGGTTGGTTTTGAACTTCAGACCTCAAGTGATCCTCCCACCTCAGCCTCTCAAAGTGCTGGGATTACAGGTGTGAGTCACTGCACCAGATCTACTGAGTAAATTAGAATCCTCACAGGAGGCTGTGACTGTGGGTTACCTGGTTTGTATCAGTTGACACACATGTATTAGGACCTGGGAGCCTAAAAATGAATGACTACAGCAGGGTGGAAAAAGCCTGAGGAAAGTATTATCATCCCCTCAGAAGCTACTTCCAGAGATGACCCAAAAGATGCAGCAATCTCCACTGCCTTCCCACAAAAGATTGACTTTTCCATTGTTATGGAGTGCAGAGGTGTGATCATAGTCCACTGCAGCCTCAATCTCCTGGGCTCAAGCAATCCTCCCACCTCAGCCTCCTGAGCAGCTGAGACCACAGATGCACACTACCATAGTTGGCTACATTTTTGTATTTTTTTTTTTTTTTTTTTTTTTTTTTTTGAGACGGAGTCTCGCTCTGTCGCCCAGGCTGGAGTGCAGTGGCGCAATCTCGGCTCACTGCAAGCTCCGCCTCCCGGGTTCACGCCATTCTCCTGCCTCAGCCTCTCCGAGTAGCTGGGACTACAGGCGCCCGCCACCACGCCCGGCTAATTTTTTGTATTTTTAGTAGAGACGGGGTTTCACCGTGGTCTCGATCTCCTGACCTCGTGATCCACCCGCCTCAGCCTCCCAAAGTGCTGGGATTACAAGCGTGAGCCACCGCGCCCGGCCTAAAATGACACCTTCTAAACTGATTTTGAAGATCAATGAATAAGAAATGCTCTCATTTAAAAATATTTAAATTTATAGAATTTTGGAGCTGGAAGGAAGTGCAATATTTTTAGGGATATATGATTTATTTTCTCAGAGCAGTTATAAGGTTGCAGTGAAGTTGAGCAGAAAGTAGATCATTCCCACATACTTCATGACCCCACAGTAGCGTGGACTCCTGAAGGATCAACATCCTGCCCCATCATGGTCCATTTGCTCCAATGCATGAACCACATGAAGCATCCTTATCACCCAAAGTTCATAATTAACATTAAAGGTTCACAGTTGGTGCTGTGTATTCTATGAGCTCTCATGAGTTGATGGTGACATGTATTCACTCTTATAGCATCATGCAGAGTAGCTTCAGTGCCCTAAAAAATCATCTGTTCTCTTGCTATCCTTTCCACGGTACCCTGACTCCTGGCAACCCCTGGGCTTTCTACTGTGTCCATAGATTTGCCTTTTCCAGAATGTCATGTGGCCTTTTCGTGTTGGCTTCTTTCACTTGGTTATGTGCATTTAAGTTTTTTTATGTCTTTTAGGACTTAATAATTTACATTGTAAGGATGTGCTGCAGTATATACATCCATTTATCTGCTGAAGAACATGTTGGTCCCTATTAAGTTTTGTCTATTGCTAATGTCTTGGTTAAAAACATCCAGGTGTTAGGTTTTCTCGTTTGGGTAAATACCAAGGAGCGTGGCTGCTGGACCACGTGCCTAGGTTGTGTCTGATAATGATTTTTTTCCTTGACAATCTCATGTGGTAGACCGAGATTGTTTCTTCAAGGGTAGGGACTGTGTCTCTGTCACCCTGTGGTCCCACAGCAGAGCACGGAGCCTGGCAGGTGGCTGTAAATGCTTATTGATCACATAGTGCTTAGAAATCACTTTATAGCCACTACAATGCAAATGTCGGGCAGTCAACATGAGCTGCCACCAATAATATAAACACGTTGAATATGGATGAAGTCACCCTCCTGATGCCATGGTCACTACCTGTGTGTCACGGCAGTGCCGTCATCACATGGATGAACTTCATCTGTTTTTTACAGATTTCCCCTCATGTAATACAGGACACAGTCTTTAAACAAGGAGTCACCAGGGTTCCTGATGGCCACTGGCCTGAGTCTGTCCCCTTGGAACTAAGGTCCCTCATAACGGCACTTACCTACCACAGGCGTACCTGTAAGCACCACTAGAGGGCGAGCACCTTCACCAAACCTGATGGACCCATGGAGTCTGATCTGAATGTCTCCCTGCTAGGCAGGGGTCCTCAGAGGAATCTTCTATCGAGTCCAGATGGAGGGAGCTGGAAGAGCCTCCTCAAACCCAGGACCAACAAAGAGATTCCCTCCAAGATCCCAATTAGGGAGCCAGGACAGGGACTGAGAGGGAACTGGGAAGGGAAGGCACCGTAGGCCCCAAAACCTAGAACTGATGGAGAAGGTCCCCTCCAGAGACTGTTTGGAGAGAACCAGCTGGGAAGAATTAAAGTCTCTGAGATCTTCCACCTAAGAGCTGGACATCTGAATTCAGGAAGACTTGCCTGAGGCCTTCCCATGGTGCCACCGAGAAGAGCTCACGGGGCTCTTGCCAGTGCAGGATGCATTGGTTCCGGAGGCATCAGGAAGAGATCAGAGGTCCCCTTTAATCCCACTTCTAACACCAGTGAGGTCCACTAAAAATCGTGGGTTCTATAGATTTAGAAAAAGGGAGCGTAATTTCTTCTAAAGGTTTACAACCTGCTCGCTGGGAAATGAGCCTCCAGGCAGGACCTGAGGCAAGCGCTTGGAGGGAGGGAAGGTGACCCAGGAATCTACGCTGAAGCTGTTGGTCACCAAGTGTGCATATTCAGCAGGTTATTGGAGCAGCTATGAAAATTCACAGGGTGGGGGATGCATGCATGTATGGTCAGCAAATATACATGTCACATACATCCCAGCTTCACCTGGTGGTTGAGGCTTTACATTTAAATGCATTATAATTAGGTTCTCTACATCCAAAGGTGAAGTTGGGACATGAAGGTCCCCAATTCCTGTCTAAAGGGCCTGGGGAGTCACCTCCTACAAATCACAAAGTCCCCTCAGAGGGGGTTTGTTTAACCCTATGTAAAGTGACTTGAGGCCGAGCACAGTGGTTCACACCTGTAATCCCAGCACTTTGGGAGGCCGAGGCGGGCAGATCACTTGAGATCAGGAGTTGGAGACCAGCCTGACCAACATGGAGAAACACCATCTCTACTAAAAATACAAAATTACCTGGGCGTGGTGGTGCACGCCTGTAATCCCAGCTACTCGGGAGGCTGAAGCAGGAGAATCGCTTGAACGCAGGAGACGGAGGTTGTGGTGAGCTGAGATCACACCACTGCACTGCAACGGGGCAACAAGAGCAAAACTCGGTCTCAAAATACATAAATACATAAATACATAAATACATAAATAAATAAATAAATAAATAAATAAAGCGGCTTGTCTTCCAGCCTGACTCAGGGTGGCCCAGAGTCTTCTGATGGTGCTGCCGAGGAAGCTCAGGGAGGCTTTGGCCATTGTCCAGATCCTCAGAGAAAGGACTGCTCACCGCACAGGGTCCACTGTGGGAACAGAGACCTGCTTTTTCCCAGTGGAAGGTAAAGGGACTAGAAGTGGGGAGCAGTCTGAATCAAAAGAGAAAAGGGACCGAGAAAAGTCAGAGAGAGAACAGGGAGCAATGAGAATGAAAGCAAAGGTCAGGGATGGGTCCTTCTAAATTCTCAGCCTCTCCCTTACTTTACCTACAGGAGGTGGAAACTTCAAGTGCTGGACTTGCGGGATGTTGATGAGAATTTCTGGGCCGGATGGCCTGGAGGCTGGGCCCTGCCCTCCTCCCCAGAGGCCATGAGGAAGAGGCAGACAGCAGAGGACTATCCAAGGACCGGAGAGCACCATCCTTAAAGGTGTTCATAGATGTCTGCCTCAAGGAAATACCCCGGGATGAATGCCTGAGATCCCTCTTTCGGTGGGTTTACCAAAGGAGAGGTTTAGTACACCTGTGCTGTAGTAAGTTGGTGGATTATCTAACACCCATTAAATATCTCAGAAAGTCATTGAAAATAATCCAGCTGAATAGTATTCAGGAGCTGGAAATGCGCAACATGTCCTGGCCGTGTCCGATAAGAAAGCTTCATTGTTACCTGAAGGAGATGAAGAATCTTCACAAACTCGTTTTCTCCACGTGCCATCATTACACGTCAGACATTGAACTCGAGGGACGGTTAGTCACCAAATTCAGCTCTGTGTTCCTCAGGCTGGAACACCTCCAATTGCCTAAAGTAAAATTGATCACCTTCTTCAGTGGCACCTGGAACAGCTGATCAGGTGAGAAAGGATCGTGCACTTTCTCTGCAGACCACAGCACAGCCTTTTTGTGTTACAGCAAATGCTAGAAGGCATAACTTTTGTGTCAGCCAGTGGCGACGTCACAGTGTAGGGGACACCAGAATGTCAACACATTGTCCCATTCAGTGCTCCATGTCCTGGAGTGGCTATCACAGGATCTCTGCAATGAGGGCAGCGGGGTCACCTGGGGTAGAGGCTAGAGAGCTACATCATGTACAAGCCAGTTAGTGGGGGTTTCAGCTCTACTGGGGGTGCACGTGTGAATTTCTTGTTACAAAGTGTGTTTCAAGTTGATATGATATAAAAGAGGTAATAGAGGAGGGTATGAAAGGAGGGACAGCTCATCAAACCTGTGCATTTCACAGTAGAAACTCTGTCCTCACCAGCTTAGTGATCACAAATGATCCTGTCTCTAATTCCCTATCTGTGAAACATTGTTTGGAACCCCAGGAAAGGTAACTGACGTGGGAAATGTGTGCTTCTTGAATGGAGGGTGAGGGAGTAGGTGTGAGAGTGGTAAAAAGTGATAGGTGGTTTGCAGATGTAGGCATGTCAGGGAGCCCCTGACGGCAGGTAGCCCTAGCTGATGACCCTAGACCTTACTGAGTTGAGTTCTTTGTGCACATCTCCCACTGGGTACCTGTGGCCCAGAGATGAACTTTTCTGCTAAAAGACGAAGAAAAGAGGCTTTAGTGATTTTGTGGCCTTGGTGAAAGGGCCACAATGGTGGCAATGGTGAAAGGGTTGAGGCTAAACTGGGACAGCCCCTGAATGATCAGAGTCCTCGTCATGCAGCAACTTGCATGCGGACCATCATCACATGATGGGAATAAACTTGTGTTTGGGTGAAGCACACATTTCCCTTTAAGTTATTCCCCACCACCTTCATCTAACTGGTATCACTGTCCAGAACTAACTTCTTGATCTCCACAGGTGCCTCCAGAACCCCTTGGAGAACTTGGAATTAACTTGTGGCTACCTATTGGAAGAGGACATGAAGTGTCTCTCTCAGTACCCAACCCTCGGCTACCTAAATCATCTGAATCTCAGCTATGTGCTGCTGCTCTGCATCAGTCTTGAAGCCCTCGGAGCTCTGCTGGAGAAAGTTTCTGCCACTCTCGAGACCCTCGTGTTGGAGGGCTGTCAGATCCACTACTCCCAACTCCGTGCCATCCTGCCTGGCCTGAGCCGCTGCTCCCAGCTCACCACCTTCTACTTTGGCAGAAATTGCATGTCTGTGGACGCCCTGAAGGACCTGCTGCGCCACACCAGTGCGCTGAGCAAGTTAAGCCTGGAGACGTATCCTGCCTCTGAGGAGAGTTTGAATTCCTTGGTTCATGTCGATTGGGAGATCTTCACCCCACTTGGGGCTGAGCTGATGTATACATTGAGGGAAGTCAGGCAGCCCAAGAGGATCTTCATTGGCCCCGCCCCTGCCCTTCCTGTGACTCATCACCACCTGAGGAACTGGAGCTCCATCTTTGCTGCTAGGGAAGGCGTGTCCAGCAGGGTAGATACATCGAAAGTTCTCTTCCAGGCACTTGGACACTAAAATCTAGTATGTAGGTGCAAGTTCTTTTTCTTTTTTCTTATTTCCTTTTTTAATAATTCTAAAATTTTATTGACATTTGAGACAGGGTTTCGCTGTGCTGCCCCAGCTGGTCTGAAACCGCTGGGCACATGGGATTCTCCCGCCTTGGCCTCCTAAAGTTCTAGGATTACTGGTATGAGTGATTGTGACCAGGCCACATGCAACTTAAAGGAAGCACAGAACTCTGCTTCAGGCAGGTGTTCAGTACGAGGGAAAAAAACATAACAGCAGGGAGCAAGACTGGAGGAAAATATTGAGGTGGAGTCAATGAGACCTTACAGGACCCATGTCCTACAGAGTCAGAAAGAGAAGCTAATGTTCTACAGTGATGACAACGTTATCCCTGCAGGGATGGTTACCAAGAAATATCAGAAATAAAGAACCTCAGTGAAAACTGTCTGGTGTCCTCTGTATTTGATTGACTTGTTTTCGCGATTATACATCAGAAATCTCTAGTTATTGAGTTACTGATGGAAAACTATCGACGTACTCTGTTGTCTGTGATTGAGGTTCAGCTGTAAAACATCTAATTCCCACCCATTCTTGATCTTTGCTTTTTTTTTTTTTTTTTTTAGAAAACAACATCTTGCTTTGTCACCCAGGCTGCAGTGCGGTGATCCCGTCTGGGCTCACTGCAATCCTATCCCTCAGGGCTCAAGTGATTCTCATGCCTCAGCCACTCTAGTAGCTGGGATTGCATGCAAGTGCCACCAAGCCTGCTACTTTTTGTATTTTTAGTAGAGATGGGGTTTTTCCATGTTGACCAGGCTGGTCTTTTCTTTCTTTTTTTTTTTTTTTAATTTTTTTTTGCACACAAAACAATAAACATTTTCTAAAAGTACATACAAACAAAAAGATGCATATCAAACATATTAGGAAGGTTGCACATGGGAAGACGGGGAATAGAAATGGGGGGTGGGAATTAACGAAAATAAATGAGAGAGGGACTTTGTATGGAACAATGATAATAACTCAATCCTCTATTTGACAAAGAAGAAGGAGAAGGAAGAGGAAGAAAAAGAAAGTGGGATAAAGGATCAGAAAGGGAGGAAAATAGAAAAAATTAGAGTATGACTCCAGGGTAGACCTGTTTTGTTGTTGCTTGGTTGGTTGGTTGGTTTGTCAGTTGTATTTTTCATATGTTTCGCCATGTTGGCCAGGCTGGTCTCAAACTCCTAGCCTCAAGTGATCAACCCGCCTCGGCCTCCCAGAGTACTGGGACTACAGGCGTGAGCCACTACGTCCAGCCCACACATTGCTTCTGGCCTCTGTGGTAGACCTCCCAGAAGGGGCGGCCGGGCAGAGGCGCTCCCCACATCCCAGATGGGGTGGCCAGGCAGAGGTGCTCCTCACTTCCCAGACGGGGTGGCTGGGCAGAGACGCTCCTCACTTCCTAGACGGGGTGGCGGCCGGGCAGAGGGGCTCCTCACTTCCCGGACAGGGCGGCCGGGCAGAGGCGCTCCTCACATCCCAGACGATGGGTGGCCCCGCAGAGGCGCTCCTCACTTCCTAGACGGGGTGGCCGGGCAGAGACGCTCCTCACTTCCTAGACGGGGTGGCGGCGGGGCAGAGACGCTCCTCAATTCTTCCCAGACGGGGCGGCCGGGCAGAGATGCTCCTCACTTCCTAGACGAGGTGGCCAGGCAGAGGCCCTCCTCACTTCTTCCCAGACGGGGCAGCCAGGCAGAGACGCTCCTCACTTCCTAGATGGGGTGGTGGCCGGGCAGAGGGGCTCCTCACTTCCCAGACAGGGCGGCCGGGCAGAGGCGCTCCTCACTTCTCACACGGGGCGGCCGCGCAGAGGCGCTCCTCACTTCTCACACGGGGCGGCCGCGCAGAGGCGCTCCTCACTTCCCAGACAGGGCAGCCAGGCAGAGGCGCTCCTCACCTCCCAGACGGGGTGGCGGCCGGGCAGAGTCGCTCCTCACATCCCAGACGATGGGCAGCCAGGCAGAGACATTCCTCACTTCCTACAGGGGGTGGCGGCTGGCAGAGGCGCTCCTCACCTCCCAGACGGGTCGGCCATTGCAGAGGAGCTCCTCATAACCCAGATGATGGGCAGCTGGGCAGAGACGCTCCCCACCTCCCAGACGGGGCGGCTGCCGGGCAGAGGCTGCAATCCCAGCACCCCGGGAGGCCAAGGCAGGCGGCTGGGAGGCGGAGGCTGCAGCGAGCCAAGACCATGCCACCGCACTCCAGCTCGGGCAACACCGAGCACCGAGTGAGCGAGCCTCCGTCTGCAGTCCCAGCACCTTGGGAGGCCGAGGCGGACAGACCACTCGACGTCAGGAGCTGGAGACCGGCCTGGCCGACATGGCGAAACCGCGCCTCCAGCCAAAGGAGAAAAACCAGGGAGGGGTGGTGGCGCGCACCGGCAATCCCAGGCCTCCCGCAGGCGAGGGCAGGAGAATCACGGGAGCCGGACGCAGGGAGTCTGCAGCGAGCCGAGTGTACTCCAGCCTGGGCCACAGAGGGAAGAAAAGAAAGAGAGGAAGGAAGGGAGGGAGGGAGGGAGGGAGGGAGGAAGGAAGGAAGGAAGGAAGGAAGGAAGGAAGGAAGGAAGGACCGACCTCTGGTCTTGAGCTCCTGGCTTCCAGTGATCTGCTGACCTTGACCTCCCAATGTGCTGGGATTACGGGTGTGCCAATGATCTCCACCCATTCTTTACTTCTCTTCAGTCATCTGTTTTTTCCTTATATTTTCGCCTGCAAGGAGCAGCTCAGTCGGGCACAAAGGGATGGGCAGAGAGGGTCCCCGAGGAGAAGATGGGCTTGAGGTGGTAGGCGGAGCTGGGGTCGAGCTACAGGGGCCTTTGTTGGGAAGCAGAAATGGCACCTAGTTCAATGACCCGGCCAGCTATGAGGCCACTGTGCCCACCCTGCTAACAGTGCCAAGTTCCTGGGTCTCGAAGGGAGATTCTGTGCTAATCCTCCTGAGGCTGCATTTCCAAGATCTGCTCCCCACAGGGATGACCACAGAGCCTGATGTTATTAATTGCTGGGTCTGGGGACCACGATCCACTCCTGGCAGCACCCCACCTTGGCAGAGTTGTGAGCCAGGCCTGTGCCCCATGTTCCTGAGGCAGCCAGCTGTGCCACCCACACCCTCTCATGGCTAAATGGGACCCGCTCCCAGGTCTGGAGCCTCTACAAAGCACAGGCAACCAGAACATGGTAGAAAGACCCCCCAGAGTGCAGGATTCTCAGTGGGGTCCTGGGGATGGTGCAGGATTCCCCCAAGGGGTTCATTTCTCTCCCGAATTCTGCAGATACACAGCCGCCACCATCCATGCTTCGATTGAAAAGTCTCCCTCCTTATGTGTGACCACACTGGTCCTCTCTGGGCTCTGCCCCAGCTCACACACTCAGATGCAATCTTCCCAAGCTGGTATTTGGAGGGAAGCCCAACATGTTTGTGAGTAATGATGCTTCACCTTCCAGTAGGAGCCAAGACCGTAACTGCCGTCTCTGCCCTCAAAGACACTGTGATGCTTTACGAGTCTGCATTATCTCTTTTGTAGTTACACTTTTTTTTATTTTTAAACTCAATCTAGAAGGAAGTCTTTCAATCCTCTTGTCTAGATACCCTCAAAATACCTGCCATGTTTTATGTTGTCTTGGTTCCCTCCCAGGGTCCCATTAGAACACTGAGTCCCGTCCAGCCCAGCCCCCATCTCGCTTTGTAATTTAGGCCTGATTTCTTTCAATGATGCCTTGACCTTAACCTTGAGATAAATTACACCCTCAGTAGTTCCTCTCTTCCACCTGAATGGGCATATGATCTACCATGTTAGGTAGCATAAAACCCAGGTGACCAGTAGATACACTGAGATTTTTATTGAGTTTTTTTTAGGGATGACATTACTGTCTTCTTAAAGCTATTTTGACTCTGAAAAGTTTTGATCCTTTTGATGTGGCCAAAGGTTCTCCAATAAAGATACCGTATATATATATATTTTTTTCTAATGTCCGAAACAGATTAAACCCTTTCCTGTATCACTATGAAAGTCACATATTAGTCAAACTTTACCAGTGTTTATGGAATAAGTAAATAAATGAGTTTTAGACCTTCACCCTATTATTAATTCTTTCACTTTCATAAATCCATATCTAATTTAATCACTTAATAAGAAGAAAGTTGAAAACTCAAAATCCATATCTAATTTAATCACTTAATAAGAAGAAAGTTGAAAACTCAATCAGGGTTAAAACGGTGGAAGTTCAGGATCTAGTCGGATGTCATTTTCGGATTGGAAGTTGGTAATTGAGAAGGGGGTTGTGGTCAGAAAGGTCAATAAAACTCCTAAAGATGCACAGAAGAGACCCAAAGCCCTGGCTCCTGGAGCTACTGCTTGATTCTGGCAGAGGTCCCAGCACCCTGCAACGTGAGTCCAGATCTGGCAAGTCACCACTTATTAGGGACGTGCCCATTTGATCTGACGTTCTGTAGAGCTCGTCATACAAAAGTCTGGAAGACACTAGCACATACACTGTGAAGGGAAGTCTCAGATGAGGGGAAGATTACAGAAGACCTTTGCTCTGTGTTTTTGGAATGTTTTGCATTGACAATTCTGTCCAGAGAAGGGAAAAAGGAGGAAAAACAAATGAAGCTTACCCACATGTACCTCTATGTACCTCTTACCATGCTGGACTTTCTTTAGTTTTGTTTTCTTTTCTCTTGTTTTTTTTTTTTTTTTTTTTTTATATGGCGTCTCGCTCTGTCACCCAGGTGGCAGTGCAGTGGTGTGATCTTTGATCACTGCAACCTCCACCTCCCGGGTTCAAGCAATTCTCCTCCCTCGGCCTCCCCAGTAGTTAGGACTATAGGTACATGCCACCACGCCCGGTTAATTTTTTGTATTTTTAATAGAGACAGGGTTTCACCATGTTGGCCAGACTGGTCTCAAACTCCTGACCTGAAGTGATCCACGCGCCTCAGCCTCCCAAAGTGCTGGGATTACAGGAGTGAGACACCATGCCTGGCCATGATAATAAATTTCATTTTATTTTATTATTATTATTTTTTTCAGACAGAGTTTCACTACTGTTGCCCAGGCTGGAGTGTAATGGCTCAA
The DNA here is from genome assembly GCF_009828535.3 of Hylobates moloch. Classification (NCBI taxonomy): domain Eukaryota; kingdom Metazoa; phylum Chordata; class Mammalia; order Primates; family Hylobatidae; genus Hylobates; species Hylobates moloch. The sequence goes on along the minus strand of NW_026652284.1, from coordinate 12,228,973 downwards.
TCTGAGCTCACCACAACCTCCACCTCCCAGGTTCAAGCGATTCTCCTGCCTCAGCCTCCGGAGTAGCTGCAGTTACAGACATGCACCACCACGCCTGGCTCATTTTTTGTATTTTAAGTAGAGAAGGGGTTTCTTCACGTTGGTCATGCTGGTCTCAAACTCCCGACCTCAGGTGATCCGCCTGCCTCAGCCTCCCAAAGTGCTGGGATTACAGGCATGAGCCACCGTGCCTGGCTCATAATAGTAAATTTTTTAAAATACCATAAAATATAATCCTTGCAACACTAAATTACACCATCTGGTCCGATCTACCAGCAGATGGCACCCGAGATGTATGGATTGGAAATTTTGATCTTCTTAGGAATGAATCCAGTCCAGAAATGCCCACCCTGCCCCCTGCTGGCTCCTGGGGCTCTGCTGTTTGGGGGAATCGTGATGAAGTTGTGGCAGAGAGTAGAAGATGAGCCCCATTGCATGCCCTGGGTTCTTGTTGCCTCCCTATTATCAGGAATAGGAGGTGAGATTGAAAGATGAAAAATGCTGGGACGTCTGCTGACGAGAGAAAAAAGAACAAGATGTATTGATCTTACTGTATGCCAGGCCCCATGCCAAGCCCTAAACATGAACCATCTTATTGGATCCTACCAGGGTCCCATAAGCTGTTGGACATCATCATCTTCATTTTACAGGAACCTGAGGCTCTTGGCTAAGATCCCTGACAGCAACACCAGCCCCTGAATCCTCAGCAGGATCCTTCACTTGGGTGCCCGTTATGCAGGCTTCCTCAGCACAGGGAAGGTCACTCATCACCCACAGGCACTTGATCGTTATCCACCCTTTGATGATGTGAGATTCCAGAACGCGCTGCACTAGTCTCTTCCTTGATAGGGGGAGAGGGGAGGTGTTATGAGAAAATCTCTCATTGATCTGACCTAGCTCCCCAAAAAGATGTAACTTTTTAAATGTCAGATGGAAATATTTAAAAAGTGTTACATGCCTGTATAGTTTTAGTATTTTAGTTAAAGGGAAAGTGGCTGTCTTTACTGGCTACAACCAGTTTAATTCAAGAAGGGCTGCTAGTCATCAAGGGAACAAGCAAGTGTTGGTGCTGCCCAGAGCCTCCAGCTAATACACAATACGGACATCCCCTTCCAGGGCAATGGGAAGAGAGTGGCTCCTTGTGCAGTGAAGATGACGTCCACCAACTAAGGCTTCTGGAACCATGTGGAGACTCACAAGGAGTGGCCGGTTCTCAGCATCTGGCTAGCAGTGAAATACCCTGAGAAGAGGGTGCTTTCCATGTGGATTGGCTCACTGTTCCTGCCCACTAATGTTCCAGGCCCTTGGTGTCCACCTAGTGTGTATTCACCCACTGAACAGCCACAGAAACTAACAAGGAATTAACAGACATCTAAAGAAGTGAAGAACTGGAGGCCAAGCATGGTGGCCCACGCCTATACTCCCTGCATTTTGGGAGGCCGAGGCAGGAGAATCACAAGCTCAGGAGTTCCAGATCAGCCTGGGCAAGACAGCGAGGCCTTGTCTCTACTAAAAAAAAAAGTATCCAGATGTGGTGGCTCACACACCTGTAGTCCTAGCTACTCAAGAGGCTGAGGTGGGAGGATGGATTGAACCCAGGAAATTGAGGCTGCGGTGACCTATGATTGTGCCACTGCACTCTAGCCTGGGTGACAGAATGAGACCTTTAAAAACAACAACAACAAAAAAAGCCTGACACAGTGGCTCACACCTGTAATCCCAGCACTTTGGTAGGCCTACTTGCGTAGATCACCCAAAGTCAGGAGTTTGAGACCAGCCTGACCAACATAGTGAGGAAACCCTGTCTCTACTAAACACACAAAAATTAGCTGGGCATGGTGGTGCGTGCCTGTAATCCCAGCTACTTGGGAGGCTGAGGCAGGAGAATCATTTAAACCCCAGGTGGTGGTTGCAGTCAGCCGAGATGGCACCATTGCACTCCAAACTCCAGCCTGGGCAACAAGAGTGAAACTCTGTCTCAAATAAAAGAATGGGAGGAAACTGAGTAAAATAACCAAATTTCATTTAAATGCCTTGACTTTCTTGGGCTGCATCTTAGTGATTGGACAACTCAGTGCCTTTTGTTTTTTCCATCAATAACTGAAGATTCCTGAGGCTTAAACTGGAAAGCAGGTTATTTGATAATAGAGGACACCAGACAGTTTCCACTCAGTTTCCCTTTATTTCTGTTTCTTTACAACCATCTATGCAAGAGTAACTCCCTCATGCATTCTCAAGTCTGAATTCCACCCTAGACATTCCCATTCCCATTTTCGACTGTATAGGACACAGGTCCCCAAAGTCCCTTTGAATCCAGATCAACATTTCCCCCAAGTCCGGCCCCTGCTTGATCACCTTTCCTTTCCCACTTTCAGAGCCCATGTCTGAAACGATGGGTTCTGTGCTCCTTTTTTAGGATGTACCTAAGACCTAGGTTTTAGTTTCCAAGTGTCCAGAAGAAAGCGTTTGACATATCCATCCAAATAGGCAGGTATTCGACAGTAGCATTGATCTGCCTCCAGGTCATAAAATGACCTGTTGCCGCATTGAGGGCAGTAGTTAGTACGGAACAAGATCCTCTTGGGGTGCCTTAAGTCCCTCACTCTCTTCATCAGCTCAGCCCTAAATTGGGCAAATCTGCTCCAGCAGAGAGTACCACCAGCGTCATAACTCTCCCGCGGGGCAGGATACAGCTCCAGGCATAAGTTGTTGAGTCTGATTGTGTGGCACAGCAGGTTGTCCAGGGTGGCCATGGAGATGGGATTTCCACAGAAGCTGAAGGTGGTGAGCTCATAGCAGCGGCTCAGGGCAGGCAGGATGGCGTTGACTTGGGAGTCTACGATGCCACAGTCATCTAAATCCAGGTATTCAAGGGTGTCTGAAACTTTTTCTAGGAGAACTTGGAGAGGCACAAGACTGAAATTGGCCAGTCGGATGCCCCTCAGGTCCAGGGTCTTTAGTTGACTGATGCTCGGGCACTGGGATAGATGCCTCAAGTCTGATTCCAAAAGCACACAGTTAGTTATTGTGAGGATCTTTAACGGGGTCTTCAGACAGCTGGGGAGAGAGAATAAGAAGTGAATTCTGGGGAATCATAAGGGTGAGTGGAGGGTGGTGGGGAATGGCTTCAAGGTGATGGACGGAGACCATTTTTGCCCAAGCCCAGGGTCATTCTGATGGCCTGATGGTCAACACTTAGGATGATGCATGAAGAAGAGCTTTGCCACTAAGGTCAATTCCACTTTAGGCCCCGTGCAGTAACTCACACCTGTAATCCCAGAAGTTTGGGAGGCTGAGACTGGTGGATTACTTGAGATCAGGAGTTTGAGACCAGCCTGGCAATCCTGACAAAACCTCCTCTCTACTAAAAATGCAAAAATTAGCCAGGTGTGGTGGTGGGCACCTGCAATTCCAGCTACTTGTGAGGCTGAAGCAGGAGAATTGCTTGAACCCAGGAGGTGTAGGTTGCAGTGAGCGGAGATCATGCCACTACACTCCAGCCTGGGTGACAGAGCGAGACTCTGTATTAACAAAAAAAAAAGAGAAAAAATTACTCCATTTGAGGCTGAGTCATTTCACCATCATCTATAGGAATGGATCAAGTTCACAGAATCCCTAAAGCTCCCTTTCCTCATCTGTCAGGCAGAAAACCACATCTCCGGGCCACAGGAGCCCAGTGGAGATGCAGGCACAAGGGACAAATCCAAGCAGGATCCTGCAACATCAGCTGGGGTGGGCGGGCTGCAGGCATCCCTGACATGCCTGTATCATCAGCAAACCTTCTATCACCTTCACCATTCTTTGTGCCTGCTCCCTGACCCTGTTTCAGAATCATGCATTACCTAGGTATTTAATTTACCTGGAGCTCAAAACAATGTTTTACAACAGGGAATTAGAGATGGGATCATTCATGTTCACTAAACTGTGGGGCACAAAGCTGATTTTCTGAAATGTGCAGGTTTGCTGAGCATTCCCCTGTTCAGTGCCCACTTCACTTTCCTACTTCCCATCATCTTGTTAAAAATTATCTTGTTGGCTGGGCGCGGTGGCTCATGCCTATAATCCCAGCACTTTGGGAGTCCTAGGTGGGTGGAAAACCTGAAGTCAGGAGTTCAAGAATAACCTGGCCAACATGGTGAAACCCTGTCTCTACTTAAAATATAAAAATTAACCAGGTGTGGTGGCCCACGCTTGTAATCCCAGGTACTCAGGAGGCTGCGCAGGAGAATCGCTTGAACCTGGGAGGCAGAAGTTGCAGCGAGCTGAGATGTCACAACTGCACTCTAGCCTGGACGATCAAAGTGAAAATCCATCTTGGAAAAAAAAATTATCTTGTTTGTTTTTACTTTTATTTATTCATTTCTGACAGGGGTCTTGGTATGTTACCCAGACTGGTGTTAAACTCCTAGGCTCAAACTATCCTCTTGCCTCAGACTCCCAGTGCTAGGATTATAGGCATGAGCCACCATCCCTGGCCTAGTTTTCATCATCTTAACTTAGACACACGTCCTCAGGAAGAATTCAGAAAGGCACCCTCACTAGATCTGAATCCCCCAGTAGCTAGCTTCCTAGTATGGCAGCCTCTCTATAGCATCTCCCCTAGCTGATCCCTCTGCCTCTATTGAGATGGTTGCATGATACATATTTTACGACAGGGCTGCCAACAGGACAATGCATGGACATGCTAGTATCCCCTTCACTGTTACATCCTCATAGGCTGGCTCGCAGTGGATGACCACTAGCATGTACTGTAACAGGCTCTGCTGTGGTCTGCGGAGAAAGCTCACCACCCTCCCTCACCTCAGCAGCTGGTCCAGGTGGCCTTCGAGGAAAGAAACAGAGTTCATAGAAAGCTTTTGGAGGTAGCGCAGCTTGAGGAACTGAGTGGTGAACTGGGTAACAATCTGCTTCTTCTGCTCTGGGGAAGTGTAGCGAGAGACATCCATGTGAGAGAGAACGAGCTCCTGAAGATTATTCATCTGGCCCAGGTATGGGGTAAACTGTGTCAGCATGGGCAGTGCCCACTTGTAATTCACTTCCGCCTCCTGGATACAGTCTAGGTTCACCATTTTCAGGATGCTTCTGACATTGTGGAAGGGCGTTCCCAACATTTTCAGCTTCTTACAGCACAGGTGTAGTAAATCTTTCCTCTGCTTGACCCACAGAAGGAGGTAGGTGAGGTATTCATCCAGAGTCCTGTTCTTGAGCCAAAGGTCTATGATCACAGTCAAGGGCTGCTGTCCTCTCATCCTTGGACAGTCCTGCATTGGTTTTCTGTTCCTCATGGCAATGGGGAAGCACCCATGGGCCATGGCTTCAGACCAAACCATCCAGAAGTTGTCACAGACATCCTGTAAATCCAGCACTTGAAGTTTCCACCTCCTGTGGGAAAATAGAGGTGAGACTGAGAATTTAAGGACTCATTTCTGAACTTAAACTCCACATCCTGGATAGCAGCTCCTTCCCTCCCTGCTTCTTGTCCCTCTCTCTGACTTTTCTCCACCCTGTTTTCCCCTTGCATCCTGCCCACTTCCACAGTTTTTTTTTTTTTTTTTTTTTGAGACGAAGTCTCCTTCTGTCACCCAGGCTGGAGTGCAGTGGTGTGATGTCAGCTCACAGCAACCTCCACTTCCCGGGTTCAAACGATTCTCCTGCCTCAACCTCGCAAGCAGCTGGGATTACAGGAGCCGACCACCATGCCCAGCTCACTTTTGTGTTTTTAGTAGCGTTGGGGTTTACCATGTTGGACAGGCTGGTCTCAAACTCTTGACCTCAGCCTCCCAGTGTGCTGGGATTACATTGTGAGCCACTGTGCCCCGCCCAGTTCTCACTTTTCATGGTGGCTTTCAGTGCCATTAGAGGAGAGCTTCCTGTTACCTCCATGGACCTTGGGTGGTGAGCAGTGCTTTCCCTGAGGAGCTGGGGAATGGCCAAGGCCTCTCAGCTTCCTCACCACCACCATCCCCCCTTGGGCCTCCTCACTTGTCATGAGCCAGCTGTTCCTTCTCTTGGACACCTGGGCCCTCCCCACCACCCCACCTGGGCCACCTCACCTGGGACGAACCCCGTGGGTAAGCAGTGCATCAAGCCCATCCAGCACAGCGTGGAAGGT
>NW_026652284.1:12214712-12222812 GCF_009828535.3 Hylobates moloch | reverse complement strand
GAAAATTTATTATGGCCAGGTGTGGTGTCTCACGACTATGGTCACAGCACTTTGGGAGGCCAAGGCGGGCAGATCGCTTCAGGTCAGGAGTTTGAGACTAGCCTGGCCAACATGGTGAAACCCTGTCTCTACTTAAAATACAAAAATTTAGCTGGGCAAGGTGGCGTTCACCTGTAATCCCAGCTATTCAGGAGGCTGAGGCAGGACAATCGCTTGAACCCAGGAGGCGAAGGTTGCACTGAGCCGAGATTGTGCCACTGCACTCCAGCCTGGGTGAAAGAGCAAGACTCCGTCTCAAGGTGGTGGGGAAAAGAATACTTAACTTGGTTTGGAATCTCAAAACAAATGAGATTTTAAAAACTAATTTTAAAGACACTTAACAATAATCGTTTCTAATTTAAAATATATTTAGAATAATACAATCTTAGCTTTGAAAGGAAACATTACAGCTCAGCCCTTTCACCATTGCTTGTGTGCTTGGGTCAAGTCCACAAAATCTCTAAAGCCTTTTATCTTCATCTTTTAGCAAAAATCTTCATCTCTGGGCCACAGGTGCCCAGTGGGAGATGTGCACAAAGAACTCAACTCAGCAAGGTCTAGGGACATCAGCTAGGGCTACCTGCTGGCAGGGGCTCCCTGGCATACCTGTATCTGCAAACCACCTATCACCTTTTACCACTCTCACTGCTACTCCTTCACCCTCCATCCCAGAAGCACGCAAGTTCCATGTCAATTGAATTTCCTGGAGTTCAAAACAACCTTCTACAGACAGGGAATCAGAGACAGGATCATTCATGATCACTAAGCTGGTGAGGACAGAGCTTCTACTGTGAAATGCACAAGTTTGATGCGCTGTCCCTCCTTTCATACCCTCCTCTGTTACCTCGTTTACATCATATCAACTTGAAACACACTTTGTAACAAGAAATTCACACGTGCACCCCCAGTAGAGCTGAAACACCCAATAAGTACCTTGTACATGATGTCCCTCTCTAGCCTCTACCCTAGGTGACCCCTCTGCCTTTATTGAAGTGATCCTGTGATAGCCACTCCAGGACACGGAACATTGAACGGGACAATGTGTTGACATTCTGGTGTCCCCTGCACTGTGCCATCGCCACTGGCTGGCACACAGTACATGTCTTCTAGTGTTTGCTGTAACAAAAAAAAGGCTGTGCTGTGGTCTGCAGAGAAAGTGCACGATCCTTTCTCACCTGATCAGCTGTCCCAGGTGCCCTCTACGGAAGGTGACCATATTCATTTTAAGCAACTGGAGGTGTTTCAGCCTGAGGAACAGAGCTGATTTTGGCAACTGAGCATTCCTCGTGGTAATTGACATGTAAGGATGGCACCTGGAGAAAAATGAGTTTGCGAAGATTCTTCATCTCCTTCAGGTAACAAAAAAGCTTTCTTATCAGATGTGGCCAGGACACGTAGCAAATTTCCAGCTCCTGAATACTATTCAGGTGGATTATTTTCAATGATCTTCTGAGATATTCAATTGATGTTAGATAATTCACCAGCTTACTACAGCACAGGTGTACTCAACCTCTCCTTTGGTAAACCCACCGAAAGAGGGATCTCAGGCATTCATCCCGGGGTATTTCCTTGAGGCAGACATCTATGAACACCTTCAAGGGCTGGTGCTCTCCTGTCCTTGGACAGTCCTCTGCTGTCTGCCTCTTCCTCATGGCCTCTGGGGAGTAGGACGGGGCCCTGGATTCAGACCATATGGCCCAGAAGTTCTCATCAACATCCCGCAAATCCAGCACTTGAAGTTTCCACCTCCTGTGGGTAAAGTAAGGCAGAGGCTCAGAATTTAGAAGGACCCATCCCTGACCTTTGCTTTCATTCTTATCCAATAAATCAGCTGCTCCTGTGCTTGGTGCTCCCTGTTCTCTCTGAATTTTCTTGGTCCCTTTTCTCTTTCAATTCTGACTGTTCCCCACTTCTATTCCCTTTACATTCCACTGGGAATAGGCAAGTTTCTGTTCCCACAGCGGACCCTGTATGGTGAGCAGTCCTTTCCCTGAGGATCTGGGCAATGGCCAAGGCCTCCCTGAGCTTCCTCACGAGCACCACCAGAAGACACTGGGCCATCTTTGGCTAATTCTCTGCCTGACCCTGCTGTTCTTTCCCTGGACACCTGAGCCCCATCTACCAGCCCTCCTGGGTCACCTCACCTGGGGCGAATCTTCTGTGCAAGCAGCGTATGAAGCCCTTCCAGCAATGCTTTTAAGGTCTCCAGATGAAGCGTCTTCATCAGCGATCCCAGAGGGAGGCGATTGAAGGGCCAGGCCTGCACCATCACCGTCAGAGTCTGGAAGTGTCTCCTGCTGAAGGCCTCCAGGAAGAGTGGGAGATAGAGCACCCTGGGCAGCTCCTCCACGGCAGAGATGGCCAAGGCCTGGTCTCTCAGCAGACTCTGCCCCGCCAGCTCCAGGAGTCTGGGTGGGGCCTGGATGCTCATCCTGATGGATCTGTAAGGAAAAACTCTAGAAGACAAATCCAGAGAAAAGGCATCACTTTCAGGCCAAACACAATCACCTCATCTTCTCCTAGGGCCAATAGCATTGCTCTGGTAGAGGTAGAAAAATTACCACTTTACCCCAATACCACTCTGCACTTGGTGGCCACAAATCTATATTTCTGCTTCCACTGGTACCAGGAAGAATGTCTTCCAAACACCAAGGAGGGAAGGGTCGAAGACACCACTGGCCCATTAATTTTCATCCATTGCTCCACTGAATCCCAGAACCACTGGAAAGTGTCACTGAGGATCCTGAAAGCCAAGCTCTACCTCTTTGAGGAAAATCTTCTTGTCACTTACCACCCTAAAGCAATGAGAATGAGAGTGTCCTGTGGCCCCAGACAGCCTACATTCTCAGTTCACATCATGAACATGCTGGGACAACACTAAAGGGACTCCCTAAAATCGATGCCATTATTTTTTATTTTGAAAAATTTCAACCAGAAACTGACTGGGTGTTGTGGCTCATGTCTGTAATCCCGGCACTGTGGGAGGCCAAAGCAGGCAGATCACTTGAGGTTAGGAGTTCGAGAACAGCCTGGCCTACATAATGAAACCCTGTCTCTACTAAATATGAAAAGATTAAGAATCATTTGACTCCAAAAGGCAGAGGTTGCAGTGAGCGGAGATCGCACCACTGTACTCCAGTCTGGACAAAAGAGTTACACTCTGTCTCAAATAATAATAATAATAATAATCATCATCATCATAATTAATTAATTAAAATGTTAGCCAGGTGTGGTCGTGCAGTCCTATAATCCTAGCTACTCTGGAGGCAGAGGAAGAAGAATCACTTGAATCCCAGAGGCAGAGTTTTCAGTGAGCCGAACTCAACGCCCTGCACTTCAGCCTGGGTGACAGAGTGAGACTCCATCTCAGAACAAGAGAAAAGAATTAACCAGAAACTAAAAGCGATGTGATGGTATTCTAGAGCATTTGGAAGGCAGGGATAGAAACACTAGCTCTAAATGAGGCACAGTGGCTCACTCCTGTAATCCCAGCATTTTGGGAGTCCAAGGTGTGTGTTTTTATTTTGAAAAATTGTAAGAGAAATTAGAAAAGCCATGTTGCAGTATTCTAGAGCACTTGGAAGGTAGGGACGGAAACACTAAGTCTCAGGTGAAGGCTCCAATACACATCCCTTCCACATACTCACAATCACACACTTAGGGACAGAGTCTAAGGGAAGAGATAAATCCCAGGTTCAGAACAAGACTCTTGAGAATGGTGTACGGGAGATGTAAGGTTTCTGTAAAACAAAAGCCTGACTAATAAAATCAAAATACCACCAAGTGTGTGAACTATAGCTGTCAGGCACAGAAACCAACAACTTCACATGTCAAGACATAAAAATCCATCCAACTGTAAATTTTTAATATATTTTTTTAAAAGCTGCTTCAATAAGAATTTTGAAATGAGAAAAACGAAGCACAAATCAAAATTTGAGGGATAAAGTCAAAACTATATTTGGAAGAAAAATCAAAACCTACATCTGTTTAATCTGAAAAAACAGATAGGACGAGACCACGGTGAATCCCTGTCTCTACTAAAAATACAAAAATTAGCCCAGCATGGTGGCAGGCGCCTGCAGTCCCAGCTACTCAGGAGGCTGAGGCAGGAGAATGGCATGACACCCGGGAGGCGAAGCTTGCAGTGAGCGGAGATGGCGCCACTGCAGTCCAGCCTGGGCGACAGCACGAGACTCTGTCTCAAAAAAAAAACAACACTGGCTCAGTGGCCAATGGATCTTACCCAACTTACTTAACCTCTCTGTGCCTTCGCTCATTCACCTATAAAATGGGATAATAGCAATATTGACTTCACAGAGTGCTATAAGTTAATCTATTTAAATACTTCCAGCTGGATTTGACATAGGGCAAGCAAGGATATTTTTATTGTTATTATATTTGAAAAGTATATTAGTTACAAACTTAGGTAAGAGACCAAGGTCTATGGTAAAGGTGATTATAAGCCTTCATACACCCCTGTTGTTCTGAAAATCTTAATTATAACAAGGCCAGCTGGGGAGGCTCACATGTGTAATCCCAGCACTTTGGGAGGCTGAGGTGGGCGGATCACCTGAGGTCAGGAGTTCGAGACCAGCCTCATCAACATGGCAAAACTCTCTACTAAAAATACAAAAAATAGCTGGGCATGGTGGTGGGCACCTGTAAATCCCAGGTACTCGGGAGGCTGAGGTAGGAGAAGCACTTGAATCCAGGAGGCAGAGTTTGCAGTGAGCCAAGATCAAACTATGGCTCTCCAGCCTGGCGACAGTGAGACTCCATCTCCAAAAAAAAAATTAATTATAACAACATGTCCATTCACTCTCCAAAGTGTCTAGGACTGGACAATTAATTGTCAGGCCGTTTTCTGTAGTACCATACACTATAGCATATATGTGGATTAATATAAATACACATACAAAATTCAAGTATATATTCCATATACTTTCTATATACTTATATTCTAAGAGGTCACATGCAAATTCAAGGCTTTGTCAAAGAGTAGAGTGGCAATCTATGGAAAGGGGAGTGGAAGTGAATCATGGTAATAAAAAATAGGTGTAGATATAGATATGAGTAGGTAGATATACACACATATAGCTGCAAGAAAAGGGAATGTCATGGACCAGTGATGACAGTGAGCCATGTAAAAAGGCTACAATTCTTGTGATTGCGTGTCCGTTTCCAGGATGGGTTGTAGCTTCCATTTTTACAAAGGCTGATGTCACGTTCATGGTAAATAAATGATTATAAAATGCGTTTCCTTTCTGGGGCATCTCTAGAGAAATCTCCCATGGTAGGAGAACGCACTTCACTAGACAGGTGATCACACAGATAAGATTTTACAGATCCAATGGCACTACCATTAACTTCATTACCCTTGGTATTCTACAAAGCTTGAGTGAACAAATGGTATCTTGAAGCTAAAATTAGCTAAACTAACAAAGAAAACTGGATTATTATTAATAATTTTTTTGAGACACAGTCTGTATCGCTCAGGCTGCAGAACAGTGGTGCTATGTCAGCTCACTGCAGCATCTGCGTCCCGGGTTCAAGAGATTCTCCTGACTCAGACTCCTGAGTAGCTGGGATTACAGGCACACACCACCACACCCAGCTAATTTTTGTATTTTTAGCAGAAACGGGGTTTCATCATGTTGACCAGGTTGATCTGGAACCCCTGACCTCGTGATCTCCCCGCCTCAGGCTCCTGAAGTGCTGGAATTATAGGCTTGAGCCACCTTGCCCAGTCTAATCTTTTTTTCTTTTCTCAAAGGACTTCTATGCACTTAGGACAGTAAGCCCATCGTTCAGTAACAACATGACTCAATACTGCAAGACCTTGATGCAGTATTTCGAAGACTTTCCAGTAGGTGAAGGAGGCTTTCAGTGATGCTTAGACCTTCATGCCCTAGCATTTTGAGATTGCGTCCTTTAGAAGTGATACCAAGGGGAATCTGCCCATGACCAGCATTGGATGGGACCGTACCGGGTGACTTAAAATTAAGGATAACCAAGGAAAAGCCTTGAAAAGAAGCAGACATCATCACATGGTAGACAGTTTTCCAAGACAATGGAACAAGACTTCATTTGATCTTCTTCCATTGACTGAGACTTGCTTTTGTTTTGTATTAAAACAAAATGCTCAAACCTATATTTTATGTTGTTAGGTACTTTGTCCACTCAAACCAAACACTTTCTAAGGTCTCCTGTTCAAAATGCAGCCACTCTCACTAATCAAAGCAATTGCTGGCTATGGAGTCATTTACATGAAAGGGAAGGAGCACAGCTAAATAGTAGAACATGCTCTCATAAACAGTTGGGTAGAAATTGAGGATGCTAACTTCATGATAAGATTTGTTATTCTTCCTTTGGAAGGTTGGTTAACATTTATAATTAAATGACTTGGCACTGAGAAGAAGCTATAGGTGCAAATGGGTGGCCTGTGACTACTATTGATTTCATTACTGGTATTTTATTCTATGCATAAAAAACATTAGTGAAACTGGGTCTAATCTAGGTAGTGTCCCAGATTCCCACTAGAATCAAACTCTTTGGTTTGACACACCTTATGAAGACTGGAATGCTATAGGTATCGACATAGACATAGAATCAGAACATGACCATGTTACCCTCTGCCATATAATCAGAGAATTTACTGAAACTAGACATTGGTTCATTGGAAACTCTAGAGGCAAATAGAATGCATCTATAGCTCTACTATATGAAATACATAATGGTTTTATTTATTGGATGCATCAATACTCAGGACATATTTGGAGAGGAACCTATTCATTCTTCAATGCAGAGTGCATGCAAAGATTACTTTATAAAACTCATAGAAATATTTTTTGTTCCCTCCCCAATGCAATCCATTACCATGCAACCTGGTATCAATGGAAGTTAAGGCCACTGAGGTAGAAATAATTAAATAAAGCTTTATTGGAAGCTAAATGTGAGGATCGACCTGGAAGACACACACAGACAAAGTGAGTGTTTTCCAAAGTCTGTTACAAGTTGGAATGCTTTTGTAAGAGAGGTTAAAAGAAGGGAATGGGACTCCTTCTATCATTTTTTTTAAATTTTCTTTTGTTTTGTTGACCTGGCAAGGCTCAAATAGAGTTGAGTTTTTGTTTTTGTTTTTCCTGTTGGAAGGTACAAGACAGAGGTTACAATCATTGGCTTTAGATGACAACATAACAGGCTGAAACATTTTTCTTGCAAGACGACCAGCAAGACTTCATGATCAGAATCAAATCAGTGTCCTTCTCACCATCAGCGGGTGAAGCCTTCATCAGTACTTGTAGAGTATGAAGCACTCATGAACTCATCATCAGATTCTTTACTCAGGGACAGGATGTAAGCCAATGCTAAGACGTTCCACTGGTTTCTAATTTTTCAGCCTGCCCAATGAGACCTTCAGGTTTTCACAGGCAATATGCAGGTGCAGATATGACAAAGAATAACAATGACCTTCATACCACCCCCAGCTGTTGAGGAATGGGATCCTTTTCACCCTTCCTGTCCATGAAACCAAGTTACTCATCTTCTGTGGCAACAAAATATATGGTAAACTTAACAGAGAAGGAGACTGTGTGAAAAAAAAAAAAAAAAAAAGATGAAATGAAATTCATTTGGTTCAATCCATTAGGCTGCGGAGAGCCAAAAACCTAATCAGGATTAACTGGGTGGAGCTTCAGAAATGCAATCAGATATCGCTGTTTGATTGGAAGCTAGCAGCGGATACGTGGAGGGGTGTGGGTGGGAGTTGTGATTAGAAGGTCAATAAAAGCTTCTAAAGACCCACAGGAGAGACCCAACGTCTTCAAGCCTGGAGTTCCTGCTTGTTTCTTCCTGAGGTCTGAGCACCTTCTAAACTACATCCAGATCTGGTAAGTCACTAATTTCTGGAAGGATACTCCCATCTGACTACAGACAGCCGGTCTGGGATGTTGACAGTGCAGCCTACCATGGCACATGGCACAGAGCTATATCCTGTCCTTTTTCTTTTTTCATGTGAACAATTTGAAGCTTTGAATTTTTTCCTTTAAATGCAGTTCTGTC
>NW_026652284.1:12206956-12214612 GCF_009828535.3 Hylobates moloch | reverse complement strand
GACAGAACTGCATTTAAAGGAAAAAATTCAAAGCTTCAAATTGTTCATATGAAAAAAGAAAAAGGACAGGATATAGCTCTGTGCCATGGTAGGCTGCACTGTCAACATCCCAGACCAGCTGACTGTAGGTCAGATGGGAATGTTTTTCCAGAAATTAGTGACTTACCAGATCTGGATGTAGTTTAGAAGGTGCTCAGACCTCAGGAAGAAACAAGCAGGAACTCCAGGCTTGAAGACTTTGGGTCTCTCCTGTGGGTCTTTAGAAGCTTTTATTGACCTTTGTAATCACAACTCCCACCCACGCCCCTCCACGTATCTGCTGCTAGCTTCCAATCAAAAAGTGATATCTGGTTGCATTTCTGAAGCTCCACCCAGTTAATCCTGATTGGGTTTTTGGCTCTCCCCAGATTAATGGATTGACTCAGATATCCATTCATATCACGAATCTCTATTCAGTTCATGAAGCAAAAAACTCGACAATGTTAGGCATAGGGTAGAAGTCAAGAATACGTCATTCAAGGCCGGGTGAGGTGGCTCACATCTGTAATCCCAGCACTTTGGAAGGACAAGGTGGGTAGATCACCTGATGTCAGGAGTTCAAGACCAGCCAGGTCCAAAAGGTGAAACCCCATCTCTACAAAAATACAAAAAATAGCTGGGCATGATGGCAGGTGCCTGAAACCCAGCTACTCGGGAGGCGGCTGAGGCAGAATTGCTTGAACCCAGGAGGCAATGGTTGCAGTGAGCCAAAATTGTGCCACTGCACTCCAGTCTGGGTGACAGAGGGAGATTCTGTTAAAAAATAAAAAAATTCATTCATTCATGAACTCCACAGACACTGATGGAATTTTACTAATATGTGAACTTCATAGTCTTGAGTGTGAGGCAGGGAAGGATTTGATCTGATCCCAACATTAGACAGAAATATAAAATCTGAAAGTATCGTTGTTAGGAGATCTTTGGCCACATCAAAACATAAAAATGCTTTATACTTAAAAAAGCTTTATGAAAACAGAGGAGTCGTCCCTACAAAATCAGAATAAAAATCTCAATGTATCGAATGGTCTTGGGGATTTTACATAACCTAAGGTAGTAGATTATATGCTCGTTCTGGTGGAGGAGAGGTGCCACCAAGGGCCTGAGTGGTCTCAGGGCTTAGGTTAAGGCTTCTCTGGAAGAAATTGAAACCACATCTATAAACTTTATAAATTTAATCAGTGAAGAAGGGAGGGGGAGAAACAAAAATAAACCAAGCTTGCAATGCATTCAGCATTCATCATGAGGTCAGCTAACTAATTTACCTGGAGCTCAAAACAACGTTTTACAACAGGGAATTAGAGATGGGATCATTCACGTTCACCAAACTGTGGGGCACAAAGCTGATTTTCTGAAATGTGCAGGTTTGCTGAGCATTCCCCTCTTCAGTGCCCACTTCACTTCCCTACTTCCCATCATCTTCTTAAAAATTATCTTGTTGGCTGGGCGCGGTGGCTCATGCCTGTAATCCTAGCACTTTGGGAGGCCGAGATGGGTGGATCATGAGGTCAGAAGTTCTAGACCAACCTGACCAACACAGTGAAACCCTGTTTCTACTAAAAATACAATCACTAGCTGGATGTGGTGGTGGGTGCCTGTATTCCCAGCTACTTGGGAGCCTGAGGCAGAAGAATCACTTCAACCTAGGGAGCAGAGGTTGTGGTGAGCCAAGATCATGCCACTGCACTCCGGCCTGGGCAACAGAGGGAGACTTCATCTCAAAAAAAAAGACAAACAAACAAACAAACAAACAAACAAAGACCGGGTTTCGCCATATTGGCCAGGCTGGTCTCCAACTCCTGACCTCAGGTGATGTGCCTGCCTCTGCCTCCCAAATTGCTGAGATTATAGGCATGAGCCACCACGCCCTGCCCATTTGATGAGTTTTAACACGTTTTCACTCATGAGAGACACAACACATTTTCATGACTCCTAGATGGTTTCCTGTGTCCTTTGTGGTTTATCACCCTATCTCTAGTTTGTGGAAACAACTGGTCTTTTTTTTTCGTTTTTGAGACAGAGTGTTGCTCTGCCACCCAAGCTTGAGTGCAGTGGCATGATCTTGGCTCACAGCAACCTCTAGCTCCCAGGATCAAGCGATTCTCCTGCCTTAGCCTCCCGGGTAGCTGGGACTACAAGCGCCTCCCACCATGCCAGTCTAGTTTTGTATTTTTAGTAGAGATGAGGTTTCACCATGTTGGCCAGGCTGGTCTCAAACTGCTGACCTTGTGATCCACCCACTTTGGCCTTCCAAAGTGCTGGGGCTACAGGTGTGAGTCACTGCGTGTGGCCTTTATTGTATTTATTTATTTATTTATTTATTTATTTATTTATTTATGAGATGCAGTCTAGCTCTGTCACTTAGGCTGGAGTGCAGTGCATGATCTCAGCTCACTGTAAACTCTGCTTCCTGAGTTCAAGTGATTATCTTGTGTTCAGATGATTCTCCTGCCTCAGCCTCCCAAGTAGCTGCGGTTACAGGGGTGTACCACCACACCCGGCTAATTTTGTATTTTTGGTAGAGATGGGGTTTTACTGTCTTGTCCAGCTGGTCTCGAACTCCTGACCTCAAGTGATCTTCCTGCCTTGGCCTCCAAAAGTGCTGGGATTATAGGCATGAGCCACCGTGTCCAGCCCAATTGGTCTTTTTAGACTATTTTCTGGAATGGCATATAAATGGAAGCATACAGGATGCTGTCTTTGTGTCTGGTTTCTTTTGTTCTGATCAGTAATTTTGAGAATTATCTACATTGTTGGGTGCATAGGTAGTTTCTTCCTTTTTATTACTGTGCAGCGTTCTACTGTATGGACAGACCACGCTTTAGTCCATCCACAATCATTGTCCTGTAAATGAGCAATTTGTCCGGATTAAACCTTCCTCTTTTTGGTCACTACAAACTTCAATTATCTCTGGTACTGTCCAACCATTTTGGTAGAAAGGCAAAGGTCAGACATATAAAGCTTTTGTTTTTGTAACAGCCACAAACTACAAAAGAAAAAAAATGTCCACCAAGAGAATAACAGGACTCATTGGAAAAGGAGAAATCCTGGACACCTCAGGAACACACAAACGCATTTTTAAGAATTGACTTTTGGAGGATTCTAAAAGACTGACTGATTCCAAAAGAGCTCCTGGGAAATACCAAGCACTAAAGACGAAGAAGAAAAATAAAATACTGAAGAAATAATGAGGGAGGAATGTAAAAAGAATTGTGTGGTGACTGAGTTGACATCAACCATTTTCTCCTATTACCCTCATCACCTAATTAATCTGAATCTATTAACTGATGTGGTTAACCGTCCTCTTACCCTGAGATTGCCACTCCCTTTGCTAAACTACCTTTCCGTGGGGCAGTTAGACTAGTGCCTTACAAATGTAGCCACTGGATCAGGTAGGACTCTGCCCTGGAACTATGTACACACTCAAAGAGCTCCTGGGCTGCATGTGGCCCAAGGGCTGCAGGTAGAACAAGCTTGTGATAAAGCTTAGGATGAACAAGCTTGTGGTAAAGGATAGGATGTTGAACATACCAGGAAAGGTATTTTATATTCTTTGTAGCTATTGAAAATGGGAATAATTTCTTCATTTCTTTAACAGCCTTTAAGATTGTTTGCTTTTGGCATACACAAATGCCACTCATTTTGTATGTTGTCTTTGTATCCTAAATTTTTAGTTAAAGATCTTTTTGTTAAAGATCCACCTGCCTTGGCCTCTCAAAGTGCTGAGATTACAGGCATGAGCCAACTCACCTGGCCTTAAATGAATGAATTTTTGACTTCCACTCTATCCCTAATACTGTGAATTTCTTGATTCATGAAAGGAATATGGATATGTGACATGAATGGATATCTGGTTCAATCCATTAATCTGCGGAAAGCCAAAAACCCAATCAGGATTAACTGGGCTTAGCTTCAGAAATGCAATCAGATATCGCTCTTTGATTGGAAGCCAGCAGTGGATACGTGGAAGGGCGTGGGTGGGAGTTGTGATTAGAAAGGTCAAGAAAAGCTTCTAGAGACCCACAGGAGAGACCCGAAGTCTTCAAGCCTGGAGTTCCTTCTTGGTTCTTCCTGAGGTCTGAGCACCCTGCAAACTGAGTCCAGATCTGGTAAGTCACTAATTTCTGGAAGGACACTCCCATCTGACCTACAGTCAGCCGGTCTGGGATGGTGACAGTGCAGCCTACGACGGCACAGAGCTGTATCCTGTCTTTTTTTCATAAGAACAGTTTCAAGCTTTGATCTTTTTTTTCTAAATGCAGTCTTGTCTTTTCAAAAATGTTGATTGTGCTTTTCTTTACGTCTTTTCAGAATTCTCGTTGGGGGCCATTCTGTGGAGAGACAAACGCTTTGCTGTTGTGGCCGCATTTCTGACCTCGAGCCGCAGTCGGCTTCTCCACGTAGAACTCGGCAGCAGGAGACTTAGAATCGAATCTGTTCTTCCCTCCCACCTCCTGTTTTTGGCTTTTTGAGAAATCTTAGCAACCGACACAATGGCCAGCAACGTTACCAACAAGATGGATCCTCACTCCATGAACTCCCGTGTGTTCATTGGGAATCTCAACACTCCTGTTGTCAAGAAATCTGATGTGGAGGCAATCTTTTCCAAGTATGGCAAAATTGCAGGCTGCTCTGTTCATAAGGGCTTTGCCTTCGTTCAATATGGTAAGGAGAAAAATGCCCGGGCTGCTGTAGCAGGAGAGGATGGCAGAATGATTGCTGGCCAGGTTGTAGATATTAACCTGGCTGCAGAGCCAAAAGTGAATCGAGGAAACGCAGGTGCGAAACGATCAGCAGCGGAGATGTACGGCTCCTCTTTTGACTTGGACTATAACTTTCAACGGGCTTATTATGATGGGATGTACAGTTTCCCAGCACGTGTACCTCCTCCTCCTCCTATTGCTCTGGCTGTAGTGCCCTCGAAACGCCAGCGTGTATCAGGAAACACCTCACGAAGGGGCAAAAGTGGCTCCAATTCTAAGAGCGGAAAGTGGGGATCTTCCAAGTCTGGAAAGCTGAATGGAGATGACCTTCAGGCCATTAAGCAGGAGTTGACCCAGATAAAACACAAAGTGGATTCTCTCCTGGAAAACCTGGAAAAAACTGAAAGGGAACAGAGCAAACAAGGAGTAGAGGTGAAGAATGCTAAGTCTGAAGAGGAGCAGAGCAGCAGCTCCGTGAAGAAAGATGCGACTCAGGTGAAGATGGAGTCTGAGGGGGGTGCAGATGACTCTGCTGAGGAGGGGCACCCACTGGATGATGATGATGAGAATGAAGATCAGGGGGATGACCAGCTGGAGTTGATCGAGGATGATCAAAAAGGGGCTGAGGAAGGAGAGGATGACAGAGACAGTGCCAGTGGCCAGGATGACTCCTAAGCACATAGTGGGGTTTAGAAATCTTATCCCATTATTTCCTTACCTAGGCGCTTGTCTAACAACAAATTTTTCACCAGATCCTCTCCCTTAGTATCTTCAGCACATGCTTACTGTTCTCCCCATCCTTGTCCTTCCCATATTCATTAATTCATATGGCCCTGCGCCTAGTCCCATTTTCACTTCCCTTGACGCTCCTAGTAGTTTTCCTAAGTCTTACCCTGTAATGTTTGCTTTTAATTTTGATACCTCTTTATGACTTAACAGTAAAAAGGATGTATGGTTTTTATCAACTGTCTCCAAAATAATCTCTTGTTATGCAGGGAATACAGTTCTTTTCTTTCATACATAAGTTCCGTAGTTGCTTCCCTAACTGCAAAGGCCATCTCATTGAGTTGAGCAGCTCCTGAAAGCAGCTTGGAGTTAGAAGTATGTGTGTTACACCCTATATTAGTGTGCTGTGTGGGGCAGTTCAACAAAAATGTAATAATGTATTTTTGTGAATGAGAGTTGGCATGTCAAATGCATCCTCAGAAAAATAATTAGTGTTATAGTCTTAAAATTTGTTTTCTAAAGTTGATACTGTGGGTTATTTTTGTGAGCAGCTTGATGTTTGGAACCTTTTTCCTCAAAATAAACAAGTCGTTATTAAACCAGGAATTTAAAGAAAAAAAATTTCTTGGTGGGAGCAGTGACTCATGCCTGTAACTACAACACTTTGAGAGGCCAAGGCGGGAGGATCATTTGAGCCCAGGGGTTCGAGACCAACCTGAGTGACATGGCAAAACCCTATCTCTACAAAACTTTTGTTTGAGGGGCAGGATGGAGTCTCGCTCTGTTACCCAGGCTGGAATGCAGTGGCACAATCTCAACTCACTCCAACATCCGCCTCCCAGGCTCAAGCGAATCTCATACCTCAGCCTCCTGAGTAGCTGGGATTATAGCCACCCACTACCATGCACAGCTAATTTTTATATTTTTGGTAGAGACGGCGGTTCACCATGTTGGCCAGACTGGTCTCGAACTCCTAACTTCAAGTGGTCCACCTGCCTTGGCCTCCCAAAGGGCTGGGATTACACCAGTGAGCCACCAATGTCCTGCTTCTTTTTTAAAAATTAGATGGGCATGGTTGAAGGGGAGCAGCCCCTCCACACCTGTGGGTGTATTGCATCAGGTGGGACGAGAGACTGAGAAAAGAAATAAGACACAGAGACAAAGTATGGAGAAAGACGAGTGGGCCAAGGGGACCGACGCTCAGCATAAAACATGTGAACAAAGGAATCTGTGTCACAAATAAGTTCAAGGGAAGGTACTCTGCCTGGATGTGCATGTAGGCCAGATGTATGCTTCTCTCCACCCAAACATCTCAGCGGAGTAAAGAATAACAGAGCAGCATTGCTGCCAACATGTCTCGCCTCCCACCACAGGGCGGTTTTTCTCCTAACTGAGAATAGAACAAATCTACAATCGGGTTTTATACCGAGACATTTCATTCCTAGGGGCAGGCAGGAGACAGAGGCCTTCCTCTTATCTCAACTGCAAGAGGCCTTCCTCTTTTACTAATCCTCCTCAGCACAGACCTTTCACCAGTGTCCGGCTGGGGGATGGTCAGGTCTTTCCCATCCCACGAGGCCATATCTCAGGCTATCAAATGGGGAGAAACCTTGGACAATATCCGGCTTTCCAGGGCAGAGGTCCCTGTGGCTTTCCACAGTGCATTGTGCCCCTGGTTTATCGAGAATGGAGAATGGTGATGATTTTACCAAGCATATTGCCTGTAAATATACTGTTAACAAGCCACATCCTGCACTGCCCTAGATCCCTTAAACCTTGATTCCATACAACGCATGTTTTTGTGAGCTCAAGGTTGGGGCAAAGTTACAGATCAGCAGCATCTCAGGGCAAAGCAATTCTTCAGGGTACAGGTCAAAATGGAGTTTCTTATGTCTTCCTTTTCTACATAGACACAGTAACAGTCAGGCCGGGCGCGGTGGCTCACGCTTGTAATCCCAGCACTTTGGGAGGCCGAGGCGGGCGGATCACGAGGTCAGGAGATCGAGACCACGGTGAAACCCCGTCTCTACTAAAAATACAAAAAAAATTAGCCGGGCGTAGTGGCGGGCGCCTGTAGTCCCAGCTACTCGGAGAGGCTGAGACAGGAGAATGGCATGAACCCGGGAGGCGGAGCTTGCAGTGAGCCGAGAGCGCGCCACTGCACTCCAGCCTGGGCGACAGAGCGAGACTC
>NW_026652284.1:12197121-12206856 GCF_009828535.3 Hylobates moloch | reverse complement strand
GCAGCTCCTGAAAGCAGCTTGGAGTTAGAAGTATGTGTGTTACACCCCATATTAGTGTGCTGTGTGGGGCAGTTCAACAAAAATGTAACAATGTATTTTTGTGAATGAGAGTTGGCATGTCAAATGCATCCTCAGAAAAATAATTAGTGTTATAGTCTTAAAATTCGTTTTCTAAAGTTGATACTGTGGGTTATTCTTGTGAACAGCTTGATGTTTGGGACCTTTTTTCCTCAAAATAAACAAGTTCTTATTAAACCAGGAATTTAAAGAAAAAAATTTCTTGGTGGGAGCAGTGACTCATGCCTGTAATTCCATCAGTTTGGGAGTCCAATGCGGGAGGATCATTTCAGCACAGGGGTTCGAGAACAACCTGGACAAAATGGCAAAACCCTATCTCTACAAAACATTTGTTTTGAGGGTTGGGGATTGTATCTGGCTCTGTAACCCAGGCTGGAGTGCAGTGGCACGATCTCAACTCACTCCAACATCCGCCTCCCAGGTCAGGTGATTCTCATGCCTCAGCCTCCTGAGTAGCTGGGATTATAGCCACCCACCACCATGCCCAGCTAATTTTTGTATTTTTGGTAGAAACAGGGTTTCACCATGTTGGCCAGGCTTGTCTCGAACTCCTAACCTCAAATGATCCACCTGCCTTGGCCTCCCAAAGTGCTAGGATTACACCAGTGAGCCACCAATGCCCTCCCTCTTTTTTAAAAATTAGCCGGGCATGGTGGCATGCATCTGTAGTTCCAGCTACTTGGGTGGCTGAGGTGGGAGAATCCCTTGAGCTTAGAAGATTGAGGCTGCAGTGACCCATGCTCACACCACTGCTGTACTCCAGCTTGGGCAACAGAGTGAGACCATGTCAAAAAATAAAAACTTAACCAAACAGTTTTTTAAAAAATCCAATTAATTCCCACCTATGAGTGAGAACATGTGGTGTTTGGTTTTTTGTCCTTGCGATAGTTTAGTGAGAATGATGATTTCCAGTTTCATCCATGTCCCTACAAAGGACATGAACTCATCATTTTTTATGGCTGCATAGTATTCCATGGTGTATATGTGCCACATTTTCTTAATCCCGTCTATCATTGTTGGACATTTGGGTTGGTTCCAAGTCTTTGCCATTGTGAATAGTTCTGCAATAAACGTATATGTGCATGTGTCTTTATAGCAGCATGATTTATAGTCCTTTGGGTATATACCCAGTAATGGGATGGCTGGGTCAAATTTTATTTCTAGTTCTAGATCCCTGAGGAATCGCCACACTGACTTCCACAATGGTTGAACTAGTTTACATTTCCACCAGTGTTCCTATTTCTCCACATCCTCTCCAGCACCTGTTGTTTCCTGACTTTTTAATGAGAACACATGGACACAGGAAGGGGAACATCACACTCCGGGGACTGTTGTGGGGTGGGGAGAGGCGGGAGGGATAGCATCAGGAGATATACCTAATGCTAAATGACGAGTTAATGGGTGCAGCACACCAACATGGAACATGGATACCAGGATTCCAGGTTGATCCTCACATTTAGCTTCCAATAAAGCTTTATTTAATTATTTCTACCTCAATGGCCTTAACTTCTGTTGATACCAGCTTGCATGGTAATGGTTTGAATTGGGGCAGGCACAAAAAATATTTCTATGAGTTTTATAAAGTAATCTTTGCATGCCATCTGCATTGAAGAATGAATAGGTTCCTCTCCAAATATGTCCTGAGTATTGATGCATCCAATAAATAAAACCATTGTGTATTTCATATAGTAGATCTATAGATGCATTCTATTTGCCTCTAGAGTTTCCAATGAACCAATGTCTAGTTTCAGCAAGTTCTCTGATTATATGGCAGAGGGAGAGTTTTATCATAAAGAGATGTTGGCCGGGCACGGTGGCTCACCGGTGAAACAGTGAAACACCATCTCTAATAAAAATACAAAAAAATTAGCTAGGCATGGTGATGTGCACCTGTAACTCCAGCTATTCAGGAGGCTGAGTCAGGAGAATTGCTTGAACCTGGGAGGTGGAGGTAGCAGTGAGCTGACATTGCACCACTGCACTCCTGCCTAGGTGAGCGTGAGGCTCTCTCTCAAAAAAAAAAAAAACCTTTGAGGACAAAACGTTGTTCACTCATGATTTGTATTTAATGTGCTTCCACTAGAAGTGAGAAATTCTCATAGTTTACATAATATTTTAATATTATCAATCACTCCAAAGGCATATCTACTATTTGTAAAAGTACTAACTACTTTGACTATATGACAGGCTCCAGTAGGGGTGTATATTACTGTCAATTGTCTGATATAAACTCTAAAATAAACACAAAAGAATTAACCAACTTTTAAAACAGGAAAAATAGGCTGGGTGTGGTGGCTCATGTCTGTAATCCAGCACTCTGGGAGGCCAAATCCAGCAGATCATGAAGTCAGAAGATGGAGACCATCTTGGCCAACATAGAGAAACCCCATCTCTACTAAAAATACAAAAATTAGCCAGGCATGGTGGTACCTGCCCATAGTCCTAGCTACTCGAGAGGCTGAGGCAGGAGAATCCCTTGAATCCAGGAGGAGGAGGTTGCAGTGAGCCAAGATCATGCCACTGCACTCCAACCTGGTGACAGAGTGAGACTCCATCTCAAAACAAACAAACAAACAAAAAACAACAACAAAAGACAAAAAAAAGCTGGAAAAGTAAATTCTGAAAGAATTTCCATCTCTATGAGTTCATCTTCAGAAGTGATAGCATTTCCTGCTTGGCATTTTTCTCCTACGTTTTTGGCATAAGATCTATCAATAAAAAGTATGAACCTAGGTTTGTGTAATGGAATATCTTAAACATCAATAGGAGGAGTCAATAGTTCTGATGTCACACACACATGTATGGTCTTCTCCATCATCAGAAAATGGCAACAATGTGGTAGAGTTATGCAGAGTGTAGCATTTGGAATGGAGATTTGAAGGTGACAAGGAAAGGATTTTGTAAGACATTAGTCTACAAGTTGAAAAATGTTGGTTCATGTCACAATACTTTATTTATTTATTGGTTGATGTAATTTATTTATTTTTTGAGACCGAGTCTTGCCCTCTCACCAGGTTGGAGTGCAGTGGCACGATCTCGGCTCACTGCAACCTCTGCCTCCCCAGTTCAAGCGATTCTCCTGCCTTAGCCTCCTGAGTAGCTGGGACTACAGGCGCCTGCCACTATGCCTGGCTAATTTTTGTATTTTTAGTAAAGACGGAGTTTCACCGTGTTAGCTAGGATGATCTTGATCTCCTGACCTCGTGATCTACCCGCCTCAGCCTCCGAAAGTGCTGGGATCACAGGCGTGAGCCACTATGCCTGGCCGGTTCGCATCAAAATTTAAGAGGTATTCAATTGCATATGAAACTTGTAGGTAAAGTTTATTTCTTTTTTCTTTAAAGCATGCATTTATTTATATATTGATTTATAATGTATTTATTAATTTTTTTTTGAGATGGAGTTTCACTCTTGTTTTCCAGGCTGGAGTGCAGTGGCACGATCTTGGTTCACTGCAACCTCCACCTGCCGGTTCAAGTGATTCTCCTGCCTCAGTCTCCCGGTTAGCTGGAAATACAGGCGCAGGCCTCCACACACAGCTAATTTTTGTATTTTTAGTAGAGAGAGAGTTTCACCATGTTGGCCAGGCTGGTCTGGAACTCCTGACCACTGGTGATCCACGCACCTCGGCCTCTGAAAGTGCTGAGATTACAGGCATGAACCACCCTGTCCGGCCTACACTCATCACTTTTAATACCTTCTACATCACATGAGGAAGAAGAGCAGAAACACTTGAGTACTTCACCAAGGTCAAGGTTGGTATAAGTTTGGGTTCCAGTATGATCAATTTCTGCTTCTAGGGAACCAACCAGTTCAGGTTAAGGAAGGTCAGGAAACTCTAGGGTTTTCTCTCCCTCCAAAGAAAGCTTTACGCATCACCTTAACTTAGAAAGCAAATCTCATCCCCGTGTTGTCACTTAGTAAAAAGTCATTCTTTTCTAAAAATGGTCCAAATGTCATTTGGACTGCTTCAAACACAGGAATTTTCTGAACTTCAATAGAAACCTCTCCTCACAAATATTTTCCTTACTCCAAGGGATCTGCTGATATATCAGGTTGGGGTGTAAACTGGATATGGCAGCTCTGGTATCCACCAACTCTGTACCAAAGTCCGCATTGATCTGCATCTCAGCTTCTCCATTTTTTAATTTGAGGGTATTATGGGAAATGATTTACCAGAGAGTTATTTGATGTTCCATCAATATGGAGCCATCAGAAATGTCCTCTATCCAGGTTCGGTGGCTCGTGCCTGCAATCCCATCACTTCGGGAGGCTGAGGCTGGGGGATAATCTGAGGCTGGGCATTGGAGACCAGCCTGACCAACAAGGAGAAACCCTGTCTCTACCAAAAATACAAAATTAGCTGGCTGTAGTGGCACATGACTGTAATCCCAGCTACTTGGGAGGCTGAGAGAGTAGAATCACTTGAACCCGGGAGGTGGAGGTTGCAGTAGGCTGAGATTGTGCCATTGTACTCCAGCCTGGGCAACAAGAGTCTGGGAACTACCTAGATTAGACCCAGTTACACTAATATTTCCTATGCATAGAGATAAGTTACCAGTAATGAAATCAATAATAGTCATACGCCACCCATTTGCATCTATAGCTTCTTCTCAGTGCCGAGTCATTTAATTATAAATATTAACCAATCGTGTGTGAGAGCAGGTTCTACTATTAGTTGTGATCCTTCCCATTCATCTAAATGACTCCATAGCCAGCAATTGCTATGGTTAGTGATAGTGGCTAAATTTTGAATAGGAGACCTTAGAAAGTGTTTGCTTTGAGTGGTGAAAGTACGTAACAAAATAAAATGTAGGCTTGATCATTTTGTGTTAATACAAAACAAAACCAAGTCTCAGTCAATGGAAAGAGATCAAATGGAGTTTTGTTCCATTTTCTTAAAAAAGCTGTCTACCATGTGATGACGTCTACTTCTTTTTTTTTTTTTTTTTTGGATGGGGTGTCACGCTGTCTCCCCCGGTCGAGTGCAGTGGCACGACCTCGGCTCACTGCAACCTCCGCCTCCCGGGTTCATGCCATTCTCCTGCCTCAGCCTCTCCGAGTAGCTGGGACTACAGGCGCCCGCCACCACGCCCGGCTAATTTTTTGTATTTTTTAGTAGAGATGGGGTTTCACCATGGTCTTGATCTCCTGACCTCGTGATCCGCCCGCCTCGGCCTCCCAAAGTGCTGGGATTACAAGCGTGAGCCACTGCGCCCGGCCTGACGTCTACTTCTAAGAAAGGCTTTTTTCCTTGGTTATCTTTAATTTAAATCACCTGGTATTCATGGAATACTATGCAGCCATAAAAAATGATGAGTTCGTGTCCTTTGTAGGGACATGGATGAAACTGGAAAACATCATTCTCAGTAAACTATCACAAGGACAAAAAAAACAAACACTGCATGTTCTCACTCATAGGTAGGAATTGAACAATGAGAACTCATGGACACAGGAAGGGGAACATCACACTCCGGGGACTGTTGTGGGGTGGGGGGAGGGGGGAAGGACAGCATTAGGAGATATACCTAATGCTAAATGACGAGTTAATGGGTGCAGCAAAACAACATGGCACATGGATACATATGTAACAAACCTGCACATTGTGCACATGTACCCTAAAACCTAAAATATAATAATAATTTAAAAAAAAGTTAAATCACCTGGTATAGTCCCAGCCAATGCTGCTCATGGGCAGATTTCCCTTGGGGCCATTTTAAAAGATGCAATCTCCAAATGCTAGGGCATGAAGGTCCAAACATCATCGAAAGCCTCCTTCACCAACTGGAAATAGGCTTTGAAAGGTCTTGCGGTACTGAGTCATATTGTTACTGAATGATGGGCTCACTCTCCTAAGTGCATAGAACCCGATACTGCACCACCATAGTTTGAGAAAAGCAAAAAAGGTTGGGCACGGTGGCTCATGCCTATAATCCCAGCACTTTAGGAGGCCGAGGCAGTCAGATCACAAGGTCAGGGGTTTGAGACCAGCCTGGTCAACATGGTGTAATCTTGTCTCTACTAAAAATACACAAATTAGCTGGGTGTGGTGACCCATGCCTCTAATCCCAGCTACTAGGGAGGCTGAGTCAGAAGAATTTGTTGATCCTGGGAGGCAGAGGTTGCAGTGAACTGAGATTGCACCTCTGCAGTCCAGCCTGGGTGACAGGGCAAGACTCCATTTTGGGAAAGAATAATAAATTATTAAGAGTTAACTGGGCTGGGCACAGTGGCTCATGCCTGCAATCCAGCACCTTAAGAGGCTGAGGCAGGCAGATCACAAGGTCAGGAGTTCCAGACCAGGCTGACCAATATGGTGAGACTCCCTCTCTACTAAAAATACAAAAATTAGTCAGGCATGGTGGTGCATGCCTGTAATCCCATCTACTAGGGAGGCTGAGGCAGGAATCACTTGAACCCGGAAGGCCAAGGTTGCAGTGAGCTGAGATCACACCACTGCACTCCAGCCTGGGCAACAGAGCGAAATTCTGTCTCAAAGAAAAAAATAAAAATAAAAATAAAAAAGAGTTAACTGACAAGGAGATAGGAGACAAGTCCCAAACCTGTCTCCCCAATCTGGGGATGGTGGAGCAAGCTCGCATGGCCTTTCCAACTGGTTTCAGGTGATGCCAATTCAAACAGTCAGCCAGGCTGTGTTAACAGTTAAGAGGTTAAACTTTTTTCCCGTCGGACATGCCTGAGCAATTTGGGGTTTTCAATTTAAGCAATGGTTAATCTGTTGGAGTTGAACCCCTGGTTACACGGTCAGAGCTAAAAGGTGTAGGCGATATATGAGGTTCTATTATCAAAGGCATAGGTTATCCAGCAAATACTTTATGATCAGTGCTTCTGATTGTAGTTGGTGAAAAAAAATACCTTATGAGGGATCTGGCTGTGTTTTCCCACAGGGGTGGTAAAAATTGCATTAAAGTAATCCAGTCTTGCTGGGTGTGGTGGCTCACGCCTGTAATCTCAGCACTTTGGGAGGCTGAGGCTGGCGGAACACTTGAAGCCAGGAGTTGACCAGCCTGGGCAACATGGTGAAACCCACACTTGAAGCCAGGAGTTGACCAGCCTGGGCAACATGGTGAAACCCTGTTATCTACTAAAAATACAAAAATTAGCTGGGTGTGGTGGCATGCCTGTAATCCCAGCTATTTGGGAGGCTGAGGCATGAGAATTACTTGAACCCAGGAGGCAGAGGTTGCAGTGAGCTGAGATAGCACCACTGTACTCCAGCTTGGGCATCAGAGACTCTGTGTCAAAAAAAAAAAGTAATCCAATCTTTTTTGTTAATTTAGCTAATTTTAGTTTTAAGATACCATTTGTTCACTCGACCTTTGTAGAATACCAAGGATAATGAAGTTAATGGTAGTGCCATTAGATCTGTAAAATCTTATCTGTGTGATAACCTGCCCAGTAAACTGAGTACTCCTACCACTGGAAATTTCTCCAGAGGTGCACCAGAAAGGAAACACATTGTATAATCATTTATTCACTATGACTATGGCATCAGCCTTTCTAAAAAGGTAAGCTGCAACCCATCCTGAAAACGGACACACAATCACAAAAATTGTAGCCTTTTTACATGGCTCACTGTCATCATTGGTCCATGACAACCCCCTTTCTTGCAGCTATATATGTGTATGTCTACCTATTCATATCTATATCTGTTTCCTTTTATTACCATTACTCACTTCCACTCCCCTTTCCAGATATAG
Organism: Hylobates moloch; assembly: GCF_009828535.3. Taxonomy (NCBI): domain Eukaryota; kingdom Metazoa; phylum Chordata; class Mammalia; order Primates; family Hylobatidae; genus Hylobates; species Hylobates moloch. Next base: position 12,199,057 of record NW_026652284.1, on the reverse strand, counting down.
CTGCTCTACTCTTTGACCTAGCCTTGAATTTGCACGTGACCTTATATAAGTATATGGAAAGTATATAGAATATATACTTGCATTTTTATGTGTATTTATTTTAATCCACATATATGCTATAGTGTATGGTGCTACAGAAGAGGGCCTCACAATTAATTATCCAGCCCCAGACACTTTGGAGAGTGAATGGACATGCTGTTATAATTATTATTAGCAGTATTTTTTGGAGATGGAGTCTTGTTCTGTGGCCAGGCTGGAGTGCAAAGGTGCTATCTTGGCTCAATGCAACCTCCACCTCTCGGGTTCAACTGCTTCTCCTGCCTCAGCCTCCCGAGTACCTGGGATTACAGGTGCCTACCACCATGCCCGGCTATTTTTTGTATTTTTAGTAGAAATGGAGTTTCTCCATGTTGGCCAGGCTGGTCTCGAACTCCTGACCTCAGGTGATCCACCTGCCTCGGCTTCCCAAAGTGCTGGGATTACAGGTGTGAGCCACCACGCATGGCCTCTCATGTGCCTTTTAAATTGATGGGAAAATGACACCCAGGATAATTTATGGCCATTGTGGGAATTATTGGAAATCTTTAAGACTGTTTTTCTTACAAAACCACAATGGTAGGACTAAACAGTCTGAATGGAATGCTAGCATGTAGAGCTTTCTAAATGCTCTTTCTCTCCTTTTTGGGGGAGTTTGGGATCTGCCTACTGATTACAATTGGATTTTTTTTAAACTGCTTGGTTAAGTTTTTTTTTTTTTTTCGACAGAGTGTGACTCTGCTGCCCAGGCTGGATTACAGCACTGGTGTGAGCATGGCCACTGCAGCATCAATCTGCTGGGCTCAAGGAATTCTCCCACCTCAGCCACCCAAATAGCTGGGACTACAGATGCATGCCACCATGTGTGGAGAAAAGAGAGATCAGACTGTTACTGTGTCTTGTTTTTTTTTTTTTTGAGACAGAGTCTCGCTCTGTCGCCCAGGCTGGAGTGCAGTGGCGCGCTCTCGGCTCACTGCAAGCTCCGCCTCCCGGGTTCATGCCATTCTCCTGTCTCAGCCTCTCCGAGTAGCTGGGACTACAGGCGCCCGCCACTACGCCCGGCTAATTTTTTTTGTATTTTTAGTAGAGACGGGGTTTCACCGTGGTCTCGATCTCCTGACCTCGTGATCCGCCCGCCTCGGCCTCCCAAAGTGCTGGGATTACAAGCGTGAGCCACCGCGCCCGGCCTGACTGTTACCGTGTCTATGTAGAAAAGGAAGACATAAGAAACTCCATTTTGACCTGTACCCTGAAGAATTGCTTTGCCCTGAGATGCTGCTGATCTGTAACTTTGCCCCAACCTTGAGCTCACAAAAACATGCGTTGTATGGAATCAAGGTTTAAGGGATCTAGGGCAGTGCAGGATGTGCCTTGTTAACAGTATATTTACAGGCAATATGCTTGGTAAAATCATCACCATTCTCCATTCTCGATAAACCAGGGGCACAATGCACTGTGGAAAGCCACAGGGACCTCTGCCCTGGAAAGCCGGATATTGTCCAAGGTTTCTCCCCATTTGATAGCCTGAGATATGGCCTCGTGGGATGGGAAAGACCTCACCATCCCCCAGCCGGACACTGGTGAAAGGTCTGTGCTGAGGAGGATTAGTAAAAGAGGAAGGCCTCTTGCAGTTGAGATAAGAGGAAGGCCTCTGTCTCCTGCCTGCCCCTAGGAATGAAATGTCTCGGTATAAAACCCGATTGTAGATTTGTTCTATTCTGAGTTAGGAGAAAAACCGCCCTGTGGTGGGAGGCGAGACATGTTGGCAGCAATGCTGCTCTGTTATTCTTTACTCTGCTGAGATGTTTGGGTGGAGAGAAGCATACATCTGGCCTACATGCACATCCAGGCAGAGTACCTTCCCTTGAACTTATTTGTGACACAGATTCCTTTGTTCACA
>NW_026652284.1:12183159-12197021 GCF_009828535.3 Hylobates moloch | reverse complement strand
TGGTGGGGAGGGCCCAGGTGTCCAAGACAAAGAACAGCTGGCTCATGACAAGTGAGGAGGCCCAAGGGGGGATGGTGGTGGTGAGGAAGCTGAGAGGCCTGGACCATTCCCCAGCTCCTCAGGGAAAGCACTGCTCACCACGCAAGGTCCATGGAGGTAACAGGAAGCTCTCCTCTAGTGGCACTGAAAGCCACTATGAAAAGTGAGAACTGGGCCGGGCACAGTGGCTCAGAATGTAATCCCAGCACATTGGGAGGCTGAGGTGAAGAGCTTGAGACCAGCCTGTCCAACATGGTAAACCCCAACACTACTAAAAATACAAAAATGAGCTGGGCATGGTGGTGGGCTCCTGTAATCCCAGCTGCTTGCGAGGTTGAGGCAGGAGAATCGTTTGAACCCGGGAAGTGGAGGTTACGGTGAGCTGACATCGCACCACTGTACTCCAGCCTGGGCGACAGAGGGGGACTTGGTCTCAAAAAAAAAAAAAAGTGGAAGTGGGCAGGATGCAAGGGGAAAACAGGGTGGAGAAAAGTCAGACAGAGGGACAAGAAGCAGGGAGGGAAGGAGCTGCTATCCAGGATGTGGAGTTTAAGTTCAGAAATGAGTCCTTAAATTCTCAGTCTCACCTCTATTTTCCCCCAGGAGGTGGAAACTTCAAGTGCTGGATTTACAGGATGTCTGTGACAACTTCTGGATGGTTTGGTCTGAAGCTATGGCCCATGGGTGCTTCCCCGTTGCCATGAGGAACAGAAAACCAGTGCCGGACTGTCTAAGGATGAGAGGAGAGCAGCCCTTGACTGTGTTCATAGACCTTTGGCTCAAGAACAGGACTCTGGATGAATACCTCACCTGCCTCCTTCTGTGGGTCAAGCAGAGGAAAGATTTACTACACCTGTGCTGTAAGAAGCTGAGAATTTTGGGAACGCCCTTCCACAATCTCAGAAACATCCTGAAAATGGTGAACCTAGACTGTATCCAGGAGGTGGAAGTGAATTGCAATTGGATACTGCCCATCCTGACACAGTTTATCCCATACCTGGGCCAGATGAAGAATCTTCAGAAGCTCCATCTCTCCCACATGGATGTCTCTCGCTACACTTCCTCAAAACAGAAGGAGTTTGTTACGCAGTTCACCACTGAGTTGCTCAAGCTGCACTACCTCCAAAACCTTTATATGAACTCTGTTTCTTTCCTCGAAGGCCACCTGGACCAGCTGCTGAGGTGAGGGAGGGTGGTGAGCTTTCTCTGCAGGCCACAGCAGAGCCTGTTACAGTAAACGCTAGTGGGCATCTACTGTGAGCCAGCCTATGAGGATGTAACAGTGAAGAGGACACTAGAATGTCCACGCATTGTCCTTCTGGCAGCCCTGTCCTGAAATGGGTATCACGCAATTATCCCAATAGAGGCAGATGGATTAGCTGGGGTAGATGCTATAGAGAGGCTGCCATGCTAGGAAGCTAGCTACTGGGGGGTTCAGATCTAGTGAGGGTGCCTTTGTGAATTCTTCCTGAGGATGTATGTCTAAGTTAAGATGATGAAAACTAGGCCAGGGATGGTGGCTCATGCCTGTAATCCTAGCCCTTTGGGAGTCTGAGGCAAGAGGATAACTTGAGCCTAGGAGTTTAAGACCGGTCTGGGTAACATAGCAAGACCCCTTTCAGAAGTGAATACATAATTAAAAGAAACAAGATAATTTTTTTTTTGGATAAGGAGTTTCACTTTTATTGTCCAGGCTAGAGTGCAGTTGCACCATCTCAGCTCACTGCAACCTCTGCCTCCCGGGTTCAAGTGATTCTCCTGCCTCAGCCTCCGGAGTACCTGGGATTATAAGCGTGGGCCACCACACCTGGCTAATTTTTATTTTATTTATTTATTTATTTATTTATTTATTTATTTATTTATTTGAGACGGAGTCTTGCTCTGTCGCCCAGGCTGGAGTGCAGTGCCATGATCTCGGCTCACTGCAAGCTCCGCCTTCCGGGTTCACGCCATTCTCCTGCCTCAGCCTCCCTAGTAGCTGGGACTACAGGCGCCCGCCACCAAGCCCAGCTAATTTTTTTGGTACTTTTAGTAGAGACGGGGTTTCACCGTGTTAGCCAGGATGGTCTCGATCGCCTGACCTCGTGATCCACCCGCCTCGGCCTCCCAAAGTGCTGGGATTACAGGTGTGAGCCGCCGCGCCCCGTCAATTTTTATGTTTTAAGTAGAGACAGGGTTTCACCATGTCGGCCAGGCTATTCTCCAACTCCTGACCTCAGGTGATCCACCTGCCCTGACCTCCCAAAGTGCTGGGATTATCGGCATGAGCCACCGTGCCCAGCCAACAAGCTAACTTTTCAGAAGATGATAGGAAGTAGGGAAGTTAAGTGGGCACTGAATAGCAGAATGCTCAGCAAACCTGCACATTGCAGAATACAAGCTTTGTGCCCCACAGCTTGGTGAACACAAATGATCCCATCTCTAATTCCCTGTCGTAATAGGTTGTTTTGAGCTCCAGGTAAATTAATTACATAGGAAATGCATGATTCTGAAACAGAGGGTCGGGGAGCAGGCACAAAGAATGGTGAAAGTGACAGATGGTTTGCTGATGATACAGGCGTGTCAGAGACTCCTGCAGCCCGCCCACCCCAGCTGATGTTGCAGGATCCTGCTTGGATTTGTCCCTTGTGCCTGCATCTCCACTGGGCTCCTGTGGCCCAGAGATGTGGTTTTCTGCCTGACAGATGAGGAAAGGGAGCTTTAGGGATTCTGTGAACTTGATCCATTCCTATAGATGGTGGTGAAAAGACAGGCTCAAATGGATATATATATATTTTTTTGATACAGAGTCTCGCTCTGTCACCCAGGCTGGAGTGCAGTGGCATGATCTCTGCTCACTGCAACCTCCACCTCCTGGGTTCAAGCGATTCTCCTGCCTCAGCTTCCCAAGTACCTGGAATTGCAGGCACGTGCCCCCACACCTGGCTAATCTTTGCATTTTTAGTAGAGACGGGGTTTTGGCATGATTGCCAGGCTGGTCTCAAACTCCTGACCTCAAGTAATCTCCCAGTCTAAGCCTCCCAAAGTTCTGGCATTGCAGGTGTGAGCTACTGCACCAGGCCTAAAATGGAATTGACCTCAGTGGCAAAGCTCTTCATCACGCAGCCTCTTAAGTGTTGACTATCAGACAATCAGAATGACCCTGGGCTTGGGCAAAATGGTCTTCGTCCTTCACCTTGACATTCCCCACCACCCTCAACTGACCCCTACAATTCCCCACAAGTAACTTTTTGCTCTCTCTCCCCAGCTGTCTGAAGACCCCGTTAAAGATCCTCACAATAACTAACTGTGTGCTTTTGGAATCAGACTTGAGGCATCTATCCCAGTGCCCGAGCGTCAGTCAACTAAAGACCCTGGAACTGAGTGGCATCAGACTGGCCAATTTCAGTCTTGTGCCTCTCCAAGTTCTCCTAGAAAAAGTTGCAGCCACCCTTGAGGACCTGGACTTAGATGACTGTGGCATCGTAGACTCCCAAGTCAACGCCATCCTGCCTGCCCTGAGCCGCTGCTTTGAGCTCACCACCTTCAGCTTCTGTGGAAATCCCATCTCCATGGCCACCCTGGACAACCTGCTGTGCCACACAATCAGACTCAACAACTTACGCCTGGAGCTGTATCCTGCCCCGCGGGAGAGTTATGACGCTGATGGTACCCTCTGTTGGAGCAGATTTGCTCAACTTAGGGCTGAACTGATGGGGAGAGTGAGGGACTTAAGGCACCCCAGGAGGATCTTGTTGTGTACTGACTGCTGCCCTGACTGTGGCAGCAGGTCATTTTATGGCCTGGAGGTAGATCAGTGCTGCTGTTGAATACCTGCCTATTTAGGCGGATATATCAAATGCTTCCTTCTGGACACATGGAAACTAAAACCTAGGTCTTAGGTATATCCTAAAGAGAGCACAGAAACCACTGTTTCAGACACCATCTCTGAAAGTGGGGAAGGAAAGGTAATCAAGTAGGGGGAAAAAAGAGCTCACCACCTTCAGCTCCTGTGGAAATCCCATCTCCATGGCCACCCTGGAGAACCTGCTGTGCCACACAATCAGACTCAACAACTTACGCCTGGAGCTGTATCCTGCCCCGCGGGAGAGTTATGACGCTGATGGTACTTGGGGGAAAAGTTTACACGGATTCAATAGGACTTTGGGGACCTGTGTCCTGTAGAGTGGAACATGGGAATGTGAATGTCTAGAGTGGAATTCAGGCTTGAGAATACATGAGGGAGTTCCCCTTGCATGGATGGCTGTAAAGAAGCAGTAAGAAATAAAGTGAAACTGAGTGGAAACTGTCTGGTGTCCTCCATTGTCAAGTAACCTGTTTCCAGTTTAAGCCTCAGGAAACTTCAGTTATTGAACAACAACAAAAAAAGGCACCGAGTTGTCCAATCAGTAAGATGCAGCCCCAGAAAAATAAGGCATTTAAATGAAATTTGGTTATTTTAATCAATTTCCTCCCATTCTTTTTTTGAGACAGAGTTTCATTCTTGTTGCCCAGGCTGTAATGTGGAGTGCATTGGTGACATCTCTGCTCACTGCAACCTCCATCTCCAAGGTTTAAGAGATTCTCCTGCCTCAGCCTCCCAAGTAGCTGGGATTACAGGCATGTGCCACCATGCCCAGCTGATTTTAGTATTTTTAGTTCAGACAGGGTTTCATCACTATGTTGGTCAGGCTGGTCTGAAACTCCTGACCTCAGGTAATCCACCCAACTCATCTTCCCAAAGTGCTGTGATTAAAGCTGTGAGCCACTGTGTCTGGCTCTTTGTTTGTTTGTTTTTTAGGTGTTGCTCTTTTTTTTTTTTTTAAAGTTCTCACTCTGTCACCCAGGCTAGAGTGCAGTGGCACAATCATGGCTCACAGCAGCCTCCATTTCCTGGGTTCAAGGGATCATCCCACCTCAACCTCCTGAGTAGCTGGGACTACAGGCATGTGAATCACCAGGCCTGGGTACAGTTTTTAGTACACACAAGATCTCGCTTTGTTGCCCAGGATGATCTGGAACTCCTGAGCCCAAGTGATTCTCCTGGCTTGGCCTCCCAAAGTGCAGGGGTATAGCTTTGAGCCACCACGCTCGGCCTCCTCCAGTTCTTCACTTCTCTTTAGACATCTGTTGCCTCCTTGTTAGTCTCTGTGGCTGTTCAGTGGGTTAATACACACTAGGTGGACACCCAGGGCATGGAACATTAGTGGGCAAGACCAGTGAGCCAATCCACATGCAAAGCACCTTCTTCTCAGGGTCTTTCACTGCTAGCCAGAAGCTGAGACCCGGCCACTCCTTGTGAGTCTCCACATGGTTCCGGAAGCCTTAGTTGGTGGAGGTCAGCTTCGCTCCACAAGGAGCCACTCTATTCCCACGCCCTGGAAGGGGATGTCCGTATTGTGCATTAACTGGAGCCTCTGGGTGGCATCAACCCTTCTGTGTTCCACTGATGACCAGCAGCCCTTCTTGAATTAAACTGATTGCACCCAGTAAAGACAGCCACATTCCCTTTAAGTAAAATACTAAAACTATACCAGCATGTAACACTGTGTAAATATTTCAATCTCACATATAAAACATTACATCTTTTTGGGGAGCTGTAAGATGATGAGAGATTTTCTCATAATGCCCCCTCCCCATCAAGAAGAGACTAGTGCAGCGTGTTCTGGAATCTCACATCATCAAAGGGTGAAGAACGATCAAGTGCCTGTGGGTGATGAGTGACCTTCCCTGTGCTGAGGAAGCCTGCATAACCGGCACCCAAGTGAAGGATCCTGCTGAGGATTCAGGGGCTGGTGCTGCTGTCAGGGATCTCAGCCAAGAATCTCAGGTTCCCTGTAAAATGAGGATGATGATGTCCACCAGCTTATGGGACCCTGGTAGAATCCAATAAGATGGTTCATGTTTTGGGCTTGGCGTGGGACCTGGCGTAGAGTAAGATCAATATGTCTCGTTCTTTTTTCTCTTCTCAGCAGAAGTCCCAGCATTTTTCGTCTTTCAATCTCACCTCTTATTCCCGATAACAGGGAGGCAACAAGAATCCAGGGCAGGCAACGGGGCTGAGATTCTTCAAGTCGCCACAGATTTCATCGCGATTCCCCCAAACAGCAGAGCCCCAGGAGCCAGCAGGGGGCAGCGTGGGCAGTTCAGGGCTGGATTGATACCTAATGATTGTAAGATCAAAATCCCCAATCCATACGTATCGGGTGCCATCTGCTGGTAGATCAGATCAGATGGTGTAATTTAGTGTTGCAAGGATTATATTTTATTGTATTTTTAGAAATTTACTATTATGAGCCAGGTGGGGTGGCTCATGCCTGTAATCCCAGAACTTTGGGAGGCCGAGGCAGGTGGATCACCTGAGGTTGAGAGTTTGAGACCAGCCTGACCAACATGGAGAAATTCCTTCTCTACTTAAAATACAAAAAATTAGCCAGGTGTGGTGGCACATGTCTGTAATTCCAGCTACTCAGGAGGCTGAGGCCAGAGACCTGCTTGAACCTGGGAGGTGGAGGTTGCGATGAGCTCAGATTGCACCATTGCACTCCAGCCTGGGCAACAGTAGCAAAACTCCGTCTCAAAAAATAATAATAAAATAAAAAGAAATAAAAAGAAAATTTATTATGGCCAGGTGTGGTGTCTCACGACTATGGTCACAGCACTTTGGGAGGCCAAGGCGGGCAGATCGCTTCAGGTCAGGAGTTTGAGACTAGCCTGGCCAACATGGTGAAACCCTGTCTCTACTAAAAATACAAAAATTTAGCTGGGCAAGGTGGCGTTCACCTGTAATCCCAGCTATTCAGGAGGCTGAGGCAGGACAATCGCTTGAACCCAGGAGGCGAAGGTTGCACTGAGCCGAGATCGTGCCACTGCACTCCAGCCTGGGTGAAAGAGCAAGACTCCGTCTCAAGGTGGTGGGGAAAAGAATACTTAACTTGGTTTGGAATCTCAAAACAAATGAGATTTTAAAAACTAATTTTAAAGACACTTAACAATAATCGTTTCTAAATTGAAATATATTTAGAATAATACAATTTTAGCTTTGAAAGGAAACATTACAGTTTTTAAAGATATTGAGTTTATTTTATTTTATTTTAAGACTCTGTCATCCAGGTTGGAGTGCAGTGGCATGATCACGGCTCACTGCAGCCTCGACCTCCCAGGCTCAGGTGATCTTCCTGCCTCAGTCCCCCTAGCAGCCGGAACAACAGGCAGGCACCATCATGCCTGGCTTATTTTTGTATTTTTAGTGGCGACCAGGTTTCACCACGTTGTCCAGACGGGTCTTGAGCTTCTGGGCTCAAGCGATCCACCTGCCTCAGCCTCTCAAAATATTGGGATTACAGGTGTGATCTGCCACATCCAGCCTTGAGTTTATTTATTTACTTAGTTATTTATTTTTGAGATGAAGTCTCACACTGTCGCCCAGGCTGGAGCACAGTGGCATGATCTCACCTCACTGCAACCACACCTATAAGCATGAGTCACCGCACCCAGCCTTGAGTTTATTTATTTATTTTGGAGATGGAGTCTCACTCTGTCACCCAGGCTGGAGTGCAGTGGTACGATCTCGGCTCACTGCAACCTCCGCCTCCAGGGTTCAAGCAATTCTGCTATCTCAGCCTCCCAAGTAGCTGGGATGACAGGCATGCACCACCACACCTGGCTATTTTTTTGTATTATTATTATTATTATTATTTTATTTATTTATTTTTTTAGTAGAGATGGGGTTTCGCCATGTGAGCCAGGCTGGTCTCCAAACCCTGACCTCAGGTGATCCACCTGCCTCAGCCTCCCAAAGTGCTAGGACTACAGGCGTGAGCCACCATGCCTCTCCTATTTTTTTCTTTATAGCCGTTTTAGCTTCACAGAAAAACTAAGCAGAAAGTGCAGAGTTCTCATCTACCTCCTTCCTCCTTCAACATACAGCAACCCCACGGGATCAGCACCCACACCAGCGCAGAGCATTCATCGCAATCAATGAGCCACAGGGACACATCATCGCCACCCAATGTCCATAGTTTATTTATTTATTTATTTATTATTAATTTTTTTTGCACACAAAACAATAAACATTTTCTAAAAATATATACAAACAAAAAGATGTGTATCAAACATATTAGGAAGGTTGCACATGGGAAGATGGGGAATAGAAATGGGGAGTGGGAATTAAAGAAAATAAATGAGAGAGGGACTTTATATGGATCAGTGATAATAACTCAATCCTCTATTTGACAAAGAAGAAGGAGAAGGAAGAGGAAGAAAAAGAAAGTGGGATAAAGGATCAGAAAGGGAGGAAAATAGAAAAAATTAGAGTATGACTCCAGGGTAGACCTGTTTTGTTGTCACTGGGTTGGTTGGTTGGTTTGTCTGTTGTATTTTTCATATGATTCGCCATGTTGGCCAGGCTGGTCTCGAACTCCTAGCCCGAAGTGATCAACCTGCCTCGGCCTCCCAGAGTGGGACTACAGGCGTGAGCCACCACGTCCAGCCCCCACATTGCTTCTGGCCTCCGTGGTAGACCTCCCAGACGGGGCGGTCGGGCAGAGGCGCTCCTCACTTCCCAGATGGGGCGGCCGGGCAGAGGCACTCCTCACATCCCAGACAGGGCGGCCGGGCAGAGGCGCTCCTCACTTCCCAGATGGGGCGGCCGGGCAGAGGCACTCCTCACTTCCCAGACGGGGCGGCCGGGCAGAGGCACTCCTCACTTCCCAGATGGGGCGGCCGGGCAGAGGCGCTCCTCACTTCTTCCCAGAGGGGGCGGCCGGGCAGAGGTGCTCCTCACTTCCCAGACAGGGCGGCCGGGCAGAGGAGGGGCGGCCGGGCAGAGGCCCTCCTCACATCCCAGACGATGGGTGGCCGGGCAGAGGCGCTCCTCAGTTCCCAGACGATGGGTGGCCGCGCAGAGGCGCTCCTCACTTCCTAGACGGGGCGGCTGGGCAGAGACGCTCCCCACCTCCCAGACGGGGCGGCGGCCGGGCAGGGGCTGCAATCCCAGCACCCTGGGAGGCCAAGGCAGGCGGCTGGGAGGCGGAGGCTGCAGCGAGCCAAGACCACGCCACCGCACTCCAGCTCGGGCAACACCGAGCACTGAGTGAGCGCGACTCCGTCTGCAGTCCCAGCACGTCGGGAGGCCGAGGCGGCAGAGCACTCGGGGTCAGGAGCTGGAGACCCGCCTGGCCAACATGGCGAAGCTGCGCCTCCAGCCAAAGGAGAAAAAGCAGGCAGCTGTGGTGGCGCGCGCGGGCAATCGGGGCAGGAGAATCACGGGAGCCGGAGGCAGGGAGTCTGCAGCTAGCCGACTAGATTCCAGCCTGGGCTACAGAGAAAAAAGAAAAAAAGAAAAAAAGTAAAGGAAAGGGGAGGGGAGGGAAAGGAAGGAAGGCAATGTCCATAGTTTACATGAGGGATCATTTCTGGTTTTGTTCATTCTGTGGATTTTAACAAAGGGATAATGACATGTATCCACCATTAGAGCATCACGCAGAGTAGTTTTGTTTCCCTAAAGTCCTCTGTCCTCTTTCCGTTCATCCCATTGTACTCCGAACCCCTGGCAACCACTGGGTTTTCTACCGTCTCCATAGAAAAAGGCAAAAGCCTTTTCCGGAATGTCTAACAGGATGAGTCTTTTCACACTGCCTTCTTTCACTTGTACAATAGCGTGCATTTAGGAATATTTCATGTCTTCTTATGGCTTCATAATAGTTCACTGACCAGATGGATCACAGTTTGTTTTTCCAGTCACCGACCGAAGGGCATCTTTCTTGCTTCCAAGTTTTGGCGATTATGAATAAAGCTGCTATAAACATCCAGGTGTGGGTTTACTCATTTCGTGAAATACCTGGGAGCATGATGACTGAATTGTAGGGGTATGGTATGTTTTACAAGGATTTTTTCTTTCTTGACAATCTCACTTGTTCGATATTGCTGCTAAAGGTCAGGAACTTTGTCTCGATCATCCCGTGGTCCCACTACTGAGCATGGAACCTGGCACTTGGTAGCAAATGCTGTTGACCACATGATGCATGGGAATGTTTATCATCAGTATAGCCACTAAATTCCTAACTTGGGGACGTCAACAGTAACTGGCTACCAATAATACAAATAAGTTGGATTATGGAAAAAATAGCCCTTGTGGTACTGTGGATACTCCATGTGTATCATGAAAGTCCAGCAATTGGCCAGGCGCAGCGGCTCACATCTGTAATCCCAGCACTTTGGGAGGCTGAAGCGGGCGGATCACTTTAGGTCAGGAGTTTGAGACAAGCATGGCAAACATGGTTGAAATCCTGTCTATTAAAAATACAAAAATTGACTGGGCGTGGTGGTGCATACCTGTAGTCCCCGCTACTGGAGAGACTGAGGGAGGAGAATTGCTTGAACGCAGGAGGTGGAGGTTGCGGTGATCGAAGATCAAGCCACTGCACCCCAGCCTGGGCGACAGAATGAAACTGGAAACACCATACTCCCTCTTATATGGCAAAGCCCCAAGCTCCTATAGATCTGATGCAGTCCATCTTTCTGACACACAATCCAACCCGGCCAGACTGCAGGCAGCTTTTTCTCCCACTGTTTAACACTGAGGAGTGTCGGAGAGTAACACAGGCAACTCTCTGCTGGATAGAAGCCCGCTGTTCTCTCTCTACACTTTGTCTCTGTGTCTTATTTCTTTTCTCAGTCTCTCATCCCACCTGATGAGTTATACCCACAAGTGTGGAGGGGCTGGCCCCCTTCATTTAGCGGCAGCAGGATTCTGCCACATCTGGATTCCAAATTTTTCAGTGATGGCTAAGACATTATATGAAGCCACAGAATCGGAGAAAAAGAGCCCCTCCTTACGGAAACTAATCAGAAATAGCATTCAAACAGCACAAGGAAGCTTTAAGTCAGGCCCAGCCTTAGGACTACCAGATATAATTAAGCCTTTCTTTCTATATATTCATGGACCAAAAGGAATGGCTATAGGGGTTCCGACTCAAATTATAGAATCATGGCATTGTCCAGTGGCATATTTATCCAAACAACTGGACTCCATGGTGCTAGGATGGCCTCCTTGCCTTAAGGCATTAGCTGCCACCATCTTGTTAACACAAGAAGCTAGCAAATTAAATTAACTCTGGGACAGCAGCTAACTGTCCGGGTGTGACACTCAGTTATAACTTTGATGGATCAATCAGGGCATCATTGGTTGTCAAACCCAAAAATGACTCAGTACCAAGGGCTTCCATGTGAGAACCCTTACATTATTTTAGAAACAGTGAACACCTTAAACCTGGCTACTCTGCTCCCATTCTACCCAGGGGCTCCCCTCCATGACTGTGTTGCAACAGTAGATGAGGTATTCTCCAGTTGGAAAAATCTTGCAGACAGACCTCAGAGGCCCAGATGTTGAATATTTCACAGATGGAAGTAGTTTTGTGCTAGAAGGGGTTCAAGATGCCGGGTATGCAGTAGTAATATTGGACTTAGTAGTAGATGCTCTGCCTCTGCCTACTGGAACATCAGCTCAAAAGGCAGAATTAATAGCCCTGACAAGAGCACTGCTTCTAGCAAAAGAGAAAAAGGTCAATATTTACACTGATTCTAAGGATGCTTTTACTACATTGCATGTACATGAAGTTATAGACAAAGAGAGAGGACTTTTAACAGCTGGAGGCAAAGAAATCAAGTACAAAGAAGAGATTCTGCAGCTCTTAGAGGCTGTGTGGGCTCCAGGAAAAGTAGCTCTAATGCACTGCAGATGGCACCAAAAGGCAGGGACACCAAAAGCCAAAAGAAACAGAAAGGCAGACAGAGAGGCAAAGAAGGGAGCAATGATTACACCACATTTTAAAGAGGAAGCGTTAGTTATACCTCTCCTCTCAGAACCTCCTCTCCAAGAAGACCCAAGTTATACTCCAAATGAAAGAGCCTGGTTTGCTCAAGAAGCTGGAAAATATATTAAAGAAAGGTGCTGGAAATTCTTCAGTGGGAGATTAGCAATTCCAGAAATGTTAGCTCTTATATTTGTGAAGCAAATTTATCTAGAAACTCATATGGGAAAAAAACGGCACTAGAAACGTTACTGAAATGCCATTTCTATGTGCCGTGGCTCTGCCGTCATTTGAGCTGTTTGTGAACAATGCTTCACCTGTGCTCAGAACAACCCACGACAGGGTCCACTCACCCCCCAAGAATTCAGGAAGTAGGAACCATGCCTTGTGAAAACTTTCTTTTTTTTTTTTTTTTGAGACGGAGTCTTGCTCTGTCGCCCAGGCTGGAGTGCAGTGGCACGATCTCGGCTCACTGCAAGCTCCACCTTCCGGGTTCCCGCCATTCTCCTGCCTCAGCCTCTCCGAGTAGCTGGGACTACAGGCGCCCGCCACCGCGCCCGGCTAATTTTTTGTATTTTTTTAGTAGAGACGGGGTTTCACTGTGGTCTCGATCTCCTGACCTCGTGATCCGCCCGCCTCGGCCTCCCAAAGTGCTGGGATTACAAGCGTGAGCCACCGCGCCCGGCCAGTGAAAACTTTCTGATAGACTTTACCAAACTACCCCGTGCCGGAGGCTATCAGTACGCACTAATGCTTATTTACACCTTTGGAGGATGGGTTGAAGCTTTCCCCATCAGAACAGAAAAAGCACGAGAAGTGACTAAAGTACTGTTAAGGGACATTATCCCCATGCTGGGACTGCTTTTAACTTTAGGGTCCAATAATTGGACAGCATTTGTAGCTGAAATAGTGCAAGATTTAACAAGACTGTTAAAAATAAAATGGAAGTTACACACAGCCTATCAACCGCAAAGTTCAGAAAAAGTGGAATGCATGAACCGGACACTCAAGCGGCTACTGAAGAGATATTTCCAGGAAACCTATCTGAGATGGGATCAGGTCTTGCCTATGGTCCTTCTCTGAGTCAGGTGCACCCCAAACAAACTGGGTACTTGCCCTACGAGATTTTGTTCAGTCAGCCTCCCCCCAGTCATAAGTCAAATTAAAGGTGATCTCCATGAACTAAGAGAATTATCCCTAAGAAAGCAAATGCAGGCTTTAGGGACAGACTTGCAAAATGTCCATGGCTGGGTACAGAAAAGAATGCCTATAAGCCTGACAGACCCAATACACCCCTTTAAACCTAGTGACTCTGGGTTAAAAAGTTGAATTCAATTCTCTAGGACCCATATGGGATGGGCCTTATTCTGTAATCTTTTTTTTTTTTTTTTCATACAGCGTCTCGCTCTGTCCCCCAGGCTGGAGTGCAGTGGTGCGATCTCAGCTCACTGCAAGCTTTGCCTCCTGGGGTCACAGCATTCTCCTGCCTCAGCCTCCCGGGTAGCTGGGACTACAGGCACCCGCCACCATGCCCGGGTAATTTTTGTATTTTTTTTTTTTAATAGAGATGGAGTTTCACCGTGTTAGCCCGGATGCTCTCCATACACCTACATACTAGATTTTAGTGTCCAAGTGCCTGGAAGAGAACTTTGGATTTATCTACCCCACTAGGCACGCCTTCCCTAGCAGCAAAGATGGAGCTCCAGTTCCTCAGGTGGTGATGAGTCACAGGAAGGGCAGGGGCGGGACCAATGAAGACCCTCTTGGGCTGCCTGACTTCCCTCAGTGTACACATCAGCTCAGCCCCAAGTGGGGTGAAGATCTCCCAATTGACACGAACCAAGGAATTCAAACTCTCCTCAGGGGCAGGATACGTCTCGAGGCTTAACTTGCTCAGCGCGCTGGTGTGGCGCAGCAGGTCCTTCAGGGCGTCCATAGACATGCAATTTCTGCCAAAGTAGAAGGTGGTGAGCTGGAAGCAGCAGCTCAGGCCAGGCAGGATGGCACGGAGTTGGGAGTAGTGGATCTGAC
>NW_026652284.1:12175834-12183059 GCF_009828535.3 Hylobates moloch | reverse complement strand
GACAGAGTGAGACTCTGTCTCAAAAAAAAAAAAAAAAAAAGAAAGAAAGAGGACATTTTATTATGATTTATTTTTACTATTATTATTATTAGGGAGGCGTAAGTGCTCGTGAGAGGTGATCGCCCATCTAGCAGCACAGAATATGGCCATCCTACCGAGGCCCTTGCTCTTCCTGGGGCCAAAAAAGGAAATGAATAAAAGAAAAGGATGAACATGAGAAAAGCCCCTCATGGCACCAGGCAGCTGCCCTCCAGGCCAGATATCCTTTCTACACCTTCCCTAGAAAGCTGAGTCCTGGCCGGGCGCGGTGGCTCACGCTTGTAATCCCAGCACTTTGGGAGGCCGAGGCGGGCGGATCACAAGGTCAGGAGATCGAGACCACGGTGAAACCCCGTCTCTACTAAAAATACAAAAAATTAGCCAGGCGGACCGCCCCCCTCCCCCCCCTGTTAGTGTTCCCTTCACCAAATTGCTAAAAAAAAAAAAAAAAAAAAAAAAAAAAGAAAGCTGAGTCCTGTGCCTTTAACTGTCCACAGCACGTGCAGCACGTACCAGAAGTAACATCTGGACGGCAGCCACCACTGGTTAAAGAGACAGGCCCCCTTTCTCCATGAAGCTTGGGCAGGGTTCAAGTTTCAGCAATTTGGTGAAGGGAACAGTAAAACAGATACCAAAGGAGGAGAGGGCAGGCTTTGCCAGAGTGAATTCTTTCTCCCAGAGAGGCCAGCAGCCTCCAAGATTGATTCCCCTCCTGACTTAAAATGACTTTGGGCCATGGGACTCCCACTGCCCAAAGGGTTTTTTCTTTTCCTTTTTTTTGAGACAGAGTCTTACTCTGTAACTCAGGCAGAAGTACAGTGGTACAATCACGGCTCACTGCAGCTTCAACCTCTTGGGCTCAAGCGATCCTCCCACTTCAGCCTCCTGAGAAGCTGAGATTACAGGTGCACGCCACCACACCCTCCTAATTTTTTTTGTGGAGATGGGAGGTGGGTGGGGGTGGGGGGACGGGTCTTACTATGTTGCCCAGGCTGGTCTTGAACTCTTGGTCTCAAAGGATCCTCCCACCTCGGCCTCCCAAAGTGTTGGGATTACAGGCGTGAGTCATGGTACCTGGCCTCAAGTTTTGTTTTTTTTTTTCTATTCATAGTACATCACCATTGAGGTTCTCCTTGGACTACAGCAAATGGAGAGTTAGAGCTGGGTTCCAATGCTGCCTCCCTTACTGTAGTTCTGCATCAGTTGTGTGGCGTCGAGCAGATTGCTTCACTTCTCTGGGTCTGTTTTCTCATTTTGCAAATGGGGCAATACTGCTTAATTAGGAAGGCTGTTGTGAGCAGGGAATGAGGGAGAGTTTTGAAAACTGAATCAGGGGCCGGGCGCGTTGGCTCACACGTGTAATCCCAGCACTTCGGGAGGCTGAGGAGGGCAGATGTCTTGAGCTCAGAAGTTTGAGACCAGCCTGGCCGACATTGTGAAACCCTGTCTCTACAAAAAAAAAAAAAAAAAAAAAAAAAAAAAAAAAAAAAAAAAAAAAAAATTAGCCAGGCAAGGTGCATGCCTGTAGTCCCAGCTACTCAGGAGGCTAAGGTGGGAGAATCACCTGAGCCCAGGAAGCTGAGGCTGCAGTGGGCTGTAATCACATCACTGCACTCCAGCCTTGGCAACAAAGTGAGGCCCTGTCTCAAAAAAAAAAAAGGGAAAATTGAACCAGCCAACACATGCTCATTCTCCTCCCTCTGCTCCTCCTGGCATTTCCTCTTCCTCCAGGGGTCTGGAGTCTGAGTCTGCATCCTCCTGAATCCAAAACATCCGGTGGATTCTGGCAGCAAGTCCTGTCTCCAGATGCTGAAACTCCCAGCCCTGGGTCCCAGCTGGGAGGTAGGGGCCCTGGATTCTGCTCACGCCTCTTCCTTTTACTTGCCTTGTGACCTTGAGCTTGCTGCCCCGTGCCTATGGATATCACTTGTACTATCTGTACAACGAGCACATCTCCACACAATGAGATGATTTCCACACAATGAGATGATTTCCACAGTTCCCAGTGACTGAGTCTATCTTTGTTTTTTTTAATAGAGATGGGGGAGGGGTCTTGCTATAGTGTCCAGGCTGGTCTGGAACTCCTGGGCCCAAACAGTCCTCCTGCCTTGGCCTCCCAAAGTGCTGGGATTACAGGCATGAGTCCCTGCGCCGGCCTGGACCTGTATTCTAAAAATAGTATGTATTGATTTTGTTTGAATATATATATATTTTTTTCGAGATGGAGTTTTGCTTTTGTTGCCCAGGCTAGAGTGCAATGGTGCGATCTCGGCTTGCCGCAACCTATGCCTTCCAGGTTCAGGAAATTCTCCTGCCTCAGCCTCCCAAGTAGCTGGGATTACAGGAATGCACCACCATGCCCGGATAATTTTGTATTTTTAGTAGAGACAGGGTTTCTCCACGTTGGTCAGGTTGGTCTTGAAATCCCGACCTCAGGTGATCTGCCTGCCTCCGCCTATCAAAGTGCTGGTATTGCAGGTGTGAGCCACCGTGCCCGGCCGATTTTGTTTGAATTTTACAAATAGTATATATTTATTGGGAAAAAAAAAGAAAAATATAAATAACAAAATAACTACCTGGAAATAATATAAAACATCAAAAATTGTCTATATAAATATGAAATAATCCCACAACCTGGAAATAATCACAGTAAACATTTGGCCATAATTTTCTTCTAGCATTGTCTCTATGCATGTATACATCGGTAAGAATATATTTTTGGGTGGGCGCGATGGCTCACGCCTATAATCCCAACACTTTGGGAGGCCGAGGCGGGTGGATCCACGAGGTCAGGAGTTCAAGACCAACCTGGCCAAGATGGTGAAACCCCATCTCTACTAAAAATACAAAAATGAGCCAGGCATGGTGGCAGGCACCTGTAATCCCAGCTACTCAGGAAGCTGAGGCAAAGAATTGCTTGAACCCGGGAGGCGGAGGTTGCAGTGAGCTGAGATCATACCACTGCACTCCAGCCTGGGCTACACAGTGAGACTCCATCTCAAAAAAAAAAAAAAAGGTATTTTTACTGAGTGGAACCATACTATATATTCTGCTTTTCCACTTAACAACATATAGGTAGTGTATTTCTCTGGCTGCAGTATCTGAATGCTGTTTTGCTTTTATTTTTATTTTTTGGTTTGTTTGTTTGTTTTGAGACAGGGTCTGACTCTCTTGCCCAGGCTGGAGTGCAGCGGTGCGATCATGGCTCACTGCAACCTCCACCTCCCGGGCTCAAGTGATCCTCCCCAGTCAGTCTCCTGAGTAGCTGGGACTACAGGCACATGCCACCGTGCCTGGCTAATTTTTGTTTTTTTAGTAGCGAAGGGTTTCACCATGTTGCCCAGGCTGGTGTTGAATTCCTGGGCTCAAGCAATCTGGCTGTCTTGGCCTCCCAAAGTACTGGGATTACAGGCATGAACCACCGCACCCAGCCCATCTGAATGCTGTTGATTTATTAATATCTTTTCCCAGCACGGACGCATAGCCTGCTCTATGTCATCCATTGACATTCATGACATTCCTTCTCTGCCACCCCTTTGCCCCCTGCAGGGAACCCCCTGCCAGCCTCGGGTTGCACCCGCCACCCACTCCTCTGGAGGCTAATCAGCTGGGAAAAGGCTCCTGGGTCCCTGTCTGAGTTTGTTTTTTTTTTTTTTTTTGAGACAGAGTCTCGCTCTGTCGCCTAGGCTGGAGTGCAGTGGTGCAATCTTGGCTTACTGCAAACTGAGCCTCCTGGGTTCAAGCGATTCTACTGCCTCAGCCTCCTGAGTAGTTGGGATTACAGGCATGCGCCACCCCGCCTGGATAATTTTTGTATTTTAGTAGAGACAGAGTTTCACCATGTTGGTCAAGCTGGTCTTGAAGTCCTGACCTTGTGATCCACTCGCCTTGGCCTCCCAAAGTGCTGGGATTACAGGCGTGAGCCACCGCGCCCGGCCTCTGTCTGAGGTTTCTTCCAAGGAAGGAAGGATTTTTGTTCAGAGGTGGCTGCCCTTGTCTGACATCTGGTCCAGGAGCCCTTACTCTAGACTGTTGAGTTGTTTGTTGGGCTTTGGGTATCTGTGAAGAGGCCCTAAAAACTTTCATCGATTCGTTTATTCATTTAACAATTAATCTCTGTAGGGTGTGGTGGCTCAGCCTGTAATCCCAGCACTTTGGGAGGCAGGAAGATCCCTTGAGCCCAGGAGTTCGAGACCAGCCTGGGCAACATAGGAAGACTCTTGTCTCTACAAAAAGGAGAAAAATTGGCCAAGTGCAGTGGCTCATGCCTGTAATCCCAGCACTTTGGGAGGCCAAGGTGGGTGGATCATCTGAGCTCGGGAGTTCAAGACCAGCCTGACCAACATGGAGAAACCCCACCTCTACTAAAAATACAAAATTAGCTGGGCATGGTGGCACATGCCTATAATCCCAGCTACTCAGGAGGCTGAGGCAGGAGAATCGCTTGAACCCGGGAGGCAGAGGTTGCCGTGAGCCCAGATCTCGCCATTGCACTCCAGCCTGGGCAATAAGAGTGAAACTCCGTCTCAAAAAAAAAAAAAAAAAGTATAAAAATTAGCCAGGGATGGTGGCTCAGGCCTGTGATCCCACCTACTCAGGAGGCTGAGATGGGAGGATCGCTTGAGCCTGGGAGGTCGAGGCTGCAGTGAGCGGTGATCATGCCACTTCACTCCAGCCTGGGCAACTGAACGCAACCTTGTCTCAAAAAAATGGACCAAAAAAAAAAAAAAAAAACCTCAGAAGCAAGACTTTCCTTGGCTCAGAGGTTTGCCTCCCAGGGACACAAAGGTAGATCAAGTGATTGCCTTTTAGGGAGAGTGGAGAAGGGCTTCCTGCATTTCCAGTGCCTGGGTGGGCCACGTAGGGGTGTCCGTGTCTCTGAACGCATCCCTGCCCGCCCTCACCCCTTGGGTTTTGGGAAGGACTAATGAAATCATGAAAACTGACTTCCTTGGGGCTTGACCTGGGGCTGCTCTAAGTGCGCTACAGGTAACGCCATTAACCCGTGCAAGACCCAATGAACGGACGCTATCATAAGCCCCACTTTTCAGGCGAGCAAACAGGGGCTCGCGGCTATCGATGCCATGGAGCCTTGGCTCAGAACCTGGGGTCTAGAAATCGTGGCCTCGCTCTCCTCTCACCGCCCTCTTCCTGGTCGGAGTGAACCCCCCAGAGAAGGGAGGGAGGCGGCAGGGCCTGGCGGAAGCCCCGGGAGCTGCATAGAGAGGCGGAGGGAGCTGCCCCAACAAGGAGAGGCCCGGCCTTGGGCATATCTGCAGAAAAACCCTTCCCTCCTAGGCTGGCGGCGGCGGGGGCGTGGAGGGGCGGGGCGGTGCCGCCCCCGGGGCGGGCCCAGTGCGTGGCAGCGGGACCTGCGGCCCCGTCGCGAAGTTTCCATCCCTGCGAGCGCCGCCGGGTCGGCCGATAGTCCCCATACCTCGGCTATGCGGCCCCTGCTGCTCCTGGCCCCGCTGGGCTGGCTGCTGCTGGCCGAAGCGAAGGGCGACGCCAAGCCGGAGGGTGAGGGAGCGAAGGCCGGGGGCGGGAGCGCGGATCCGGGCGGGAGGGCTGGTCCGGGGCTGCCTCCCTGGGAACGACCTGAATGGGAGGCCTGGGCTGGAGAGGGAGTCTGGGTTCCGGCTTCTTGTCCACTTACTGGCTGGTGACTTGAACAAATCACTTCCCCTCTTGGGGCTGCGGTTCCTGCTTCGGGAAGGAAAGGGTGACAGCTGAGTCCCATTCAGCACAGAAAGGCTCAAAATAATAATAGTTCTCATAATAATAACCGACAATGGCTATTCTGCGGAGTGCTTACTATGGGCCAGGCATCAGTTAGGCATGATTGCTACCCTGGTAAGTGTTTCCTTCTATTATTGCCGTTTTCCCGCTGGGCAAACTGAGGCTCCAGAATTCATTCACTTGCCCAAGATCATACAACTTGTAGGCCTTGGAACCAGGATTTACCCCACCCACCCAGGTGTCTGGTTCCAGAGCCAGGAGGCCTCATGACCACGGGAGTGAGGGGTGTTGAGGGGGACAGGGGAGGGATGGGGGTAGAAGGTGTGGCTCACTTTGCGGAGCAGTTTGTGCTTTCACCCATGTCCCCTGTGGTCTGCTCAGCCCCTGCCAGGGTGGTCTTCCTCTCTGCAGTTTATTTTTTTTATTTTATTTAATGTATTTATTTATTTATTTTTGAGACGGAGTCTTGCTCTGTCGCCCAGGCTGGAATGCAGTGCGCGATCTCGGCTTACTGCAACCTCTGCCTCCCAGGTAAAAGCAATTCTTTTTTTTTTTTTTTTGAGATGGAGTCTCGCTCTGTCGCCCAGGCTGGAGTGCAGTGGCACAATCTCAGCTCACTGCAACCTCCGCCTCCCAGGTTCAAGTGTTTCTCCTGCCTCAGCCTCCCAAGTAGCTGGGATTACAGGCACGCGCCACCATGCCTAGCTAATTTTTGTATTTTTAGTAGATACGGGGTTTCACCATGCTGGCCAGGCTGGTCTTGAACTTCTGACCTCGTGATCTGCCTGCCTCAGCCTCCCAAAATGTTTGGATTACAGGCGTGAGCTATTGCGCCCAGCTGGTTCAAGCGATTCCTGTACCTCAGCCTCCCAGGTAGCTGGGATCACAGACATGTGCCACCATGCCCAGCTAATTTTTGTATTTTTGGTAGAGATGGGGTTTCATCATGTTGGCCAGGCTGGTCTTGAACTCTTGACCTCAGCTGATCAGCCCACCTTGGTCTCCCAAAGTGTTGGGATTACAGACATGAGCCACCACACCTGGCCCTCTCTGCAGTTTATACTTGAGGAAACTGAGGCCCAGACAGGTGAAGTGACTGTCTAGGGTGGTCCAGACGGAGGTGGTTGGTCCGAGGTCAGCTGGGCTCCAGTATAGCGCTCCTTCTACTTCCTCAAGGCAGATTGGATTGCAGTGTGTGCCCCACTGTCCTGAGTGGGTGCTTCCCTCCTCTCCAGCCCTCCCTGGCATGGGCCATCTCCAGGGCTGTCCCGAGAAGGGCATAGACTGCGGACAGTCCAAGCAAAGCCAAGCAGAACTGGCAGTACTTTCCATGGCATTCTCCTCCTTCAGCCTACCCTCCTGGAAAACCTGAAACTGTACCACCAGAAGGATCCCGAGTTCTTTGGGTCAGGGATGGGAAACACCATTTTTTTTTTTTTTTTTTTTT